>NC_142802.1:29119042-29347130 GCF_049724085.1 Artemia sp. Qi Xiang Cuo | reverse complement strand
ATCTCTCTCACTATGACTCTGTTTGTGTGTCGTGTCTGTGCGTGTCTCGTTTCTATGTGTGTGTGTCATCTCTGTGGGTGTGTTGTCTAAAAAACCAGTCTGGTTGAAAATGTGGAGTTTTCGTACTGCTCACTTTTTTGCAATGTGTAGGAACCAGCGGGGAATCCCCGCTCGTTTGGAAAGGCGCCAAGGAAAGGCATGCCAATAGCGTGGAGTTTAACATCGTTTAGACTAACGTTTATTTAATGATTTAAACTGAATTGAGAATAATCAAGATAACGTACCTTTGGGAAGGTAAACCGTAGGCAAAAACTACTGAAATAGACAGAATCTTGAATTTCCACTACAGACAATCAAAATGATATAATAACATTAAATAAAATTTAACGCTGAAAAGTTAAACCACTAAGAAAAACAACTCAAAAATATCAACTCTTTAATATCATCGAAAGAAATACAAAATGAACTTTGAGAAATCAAGAAAATGTAGCAGTGACAAGGTAAACCACAACCAAACACTACTGAAATATTCCAAGTCTTGCATTTCAATAAAAGAAATTTAAAATGAACTTTGAAAAATCAAGAAAATGTAGCAGTGACAAGGTAAACCACAACGAAACGCAAGTGAAATATTCCAAGTCTTGCTTTTCAATGAAAGAAATTCAAAATTAACTTTGAAAAATTAGGAAAATGTACTTCTGATAAGGAGAACCCTATCGAAACACTACTGAAGTATTCCAACTAATGCTTTTAAACGAAAAAAATAAAAGAAGACCTTTGACAAATAAAGACAAATACCATGATACAAGGACCTCAAAAACGACACACAACTGAACACTTAACCAAAATAAAGTTAAACGAGAGAAAATCAAAATGAACTTTGAAAAATCAATAGAATTTAACTGTTAAAAGTTAAACCAAAACAAAACACTTCTGAAATATTACAACTATTTCATATCAACGAAATAAATTCAAAATGAAATTTGAAAAATCAAGAAATGTCACTGTGACAGTGTAAACCACATTCAAACACTGTTGAAATATTCCAACTCTTGCATTTCAATATAAGAGATTAAAAATTAACTTTGAAAAATCAAGAGAATGTAACTGTGACAAGGTAAACCATAACCAAACACTACTGAAATATTTCAACTCTTGCATTTCAAGGTAAGAAATTCAAAATGAACCTTGAAAAATCATGAAAATGAAGCTATGAAAATGTAAAACATAATCAAACACTAATGAAACATTCCAACTCTTTATTTTAAGCGAAAGCAATTAAAATTGAACTTGAAAAATAACGAGATAGAAACTGTGGCATGGTAGACCGCAACCAAACACTAATGAAATATTCCAACTCTTGCATTTCAATGAAAGAAATTCAAAATGAACTTTGACATATGGTCAAGAAACCATGTAACCAAACACTACTGAAATATTCCAACTCTTGCATTTCAACGAAAGAAATTCAAAATGAACTTTGAAAAATCAAGAAAATGTAACTGTGACAAGGTAAACCGCAACCAAACACTACTGAAATATTCCAACTCTTGCATTTCAACGAAAGAAATTCAAAATGAAACACTACTGAAATATTCCAACTCTTGCATTTCAGCGAAAGAAATTCAAAATGAACTTTGAAAAATCAAGAAAATGTAACTGTGACAAGGTAAACCACAACCAAACACTACTGAAATATTCCAACTCTTGCATTTCAACGAAAGAAATTCAAAATGAACTTTGAAAAATCAAGAAAAGGTAACTTAGACATTGTAAACCACAATCAAACACTACTGAAATATTCCAACTCTTGCATTTAAGCAAAAGAAATTCAAAATGAACTTTGAAAAATCAAGAAAATGTATCTGTTAGAAGGTAAACCACAAACAAACACTACTGAAATATTCCAACTCTTGCATTTCATCGAAAGATATTCAAAATAAACTTTGAAAAAGCAAGAAAATGTAACTGTGACAAGGTACACCACAACCAAACACTTCTGAAATAGTCAAAATCTTGCATTTCAACCATAGAAATTCAAAATGAACTTTGAAAAATAAATAAAATGTAACAGTTAATATTTAAAAATAGAAAACCACATAATGAAATATTCCAACTCTTGCTTTTCAAAGGTAGATTTTCAAAATTGATTTTGAAAACTCTAGAAAAAGCATGTGCGCCAAGGTAAACCACGACCATACACATAGGTTATCTTCCAATTCAGGCTTCTCAGCGAAAAAATTCGTGATAAATATTGAAAAATAAAGAAAATTTAACTTTGACAAGTAAATCACTTCCAGAAACCTAGAAAAATAATCCAACTATTTTTGGTCAAAAAAAGAAATTCAAATGTAATTAGAAAAAATCATTATAAAGATCCTTTGAAACTTAAGTCAACAGAAAAAAAAAACATAAAAATAAAAACTATTCCTTTAAAACTATTTAAATACAAAATAAAATATTATGAATAATGACGAAGAAAATTAGTCAAGTTAAAAAACAACAGAACCCTAAAGAAATAATACAACTCTTGTATTTCAACGAAAGAAATTCAAAATGAACTTTGAAAAATCAAGAAAATGTAACTGTGACACTGAAATATTCCAACTCTAGCATATCAGCGAAAGAAATTCAAAATGAACATTTAAAAAGCAATAAAAGGAAACTGTGACAAGGTAAACCACAACCAAACACTACTGAAATATTCCAACTCTTGCATTTCAACGAAAGAAATTCAGAATGAACTTTGAAAAATCAACAAAATGTAACTGTGACAAGGTAAACCACAACCAAACACTACTGAAATATTCCAACTCTTGCATTTCAACGAAAGAAATTCAAAATGAGCTTTGAAAAATCAGGAAAATGTAACTATGACAAGTTAAACCACAACAAATCACTACTGAAATATTCCAACCCTTGCATTTCAAAGCAAGAAATTCAAAATGAGCATTGAAAAATCAAGAAAATGTAACTGTGACAAGGTAAACCACAACCAAAATATACTGAAGTATTCAAACTCTTGCATTTAATAGAAAGAAATTCAAAATGAACTTTGAAAAATCAAGAAAATGTAACTGTGACAAGGTAAACCACAACCAAACACTACTGAAATATTCCAACTCTTGAATTTCAGTGAGAGAAATCCAAAATAAACTTTGAAAAATCAAGAAAATGTAACTGTGATAATGTAAAACACAACAAACCAATACGCACCTTTACCAACACTTGAAATAAATCGAAAGTAATAACCCAAGATAATAGAAGTTAAAAGATCATGAAAATGTGACACTTTAATCCATAACCAAACACTACTGAAATATTAAAAGTCTTGCATTTCAACGAAAGAAATTCAAATTGAACTTTGAAAAATCATGAAAATGTAACTGTGTCAAGGTAAACCATAAGCAAACTCTACAGACATTGTCCAACTCCTGCACTTCAACAAATGACATTTAAAATAAACTTTGAAAAATCAACAAAATGTAACTGTGACAAGGTAAACCACAACCAAACACTGCTGAAATATTCCAACTCTTGCATTTCAGCGAAAGAAATTCAAAATGAACTTTGAAAAATCAAGAAAATGTAACTGTGACAAGGTAAACCACAACCAAACACTACTGAAATATTCCAACTCTTGCATTTCAGCAAAAGAAATTCAAAATGAACATTGAAAAATCCTGAAAATGTAATTTTGACATGGTAAAACATAACCAAATCATAATGAACTATTACAACTCTTTATTTTAAACGAAAGAAATTCAAAATGAAATATGAAAAAATAAAGAAAATGAACCATTTAAAAGTACACCCCCACACAACCCAAACTGAACTATACCCACAATAGATATAAAATTTTAGAAATACCAAATGCAAAAAGAAAAAACAATAAAATGCAACAGTGATAAGTTCATCCAAATTCAAACACAGTAGTAAAACATCTACTCGGGCTTATCGACGAAAGAAATTCAAAATGAACTTTGAAAAATCAAGAAAATGTAACTGTGACAAGGTAAACCACAACCAAACACTACTGAAATATTCCAACTCTTGCATTTCAACGAAAGAAATTCAAAATGAACTTTGAAAAATCAAGAAAATGTAACTGTGACAAGGTAAACCACAACCAAACACTACTGAAATATTCCAACTCTTGCATTTCAACGAAAGAAATTCAAAATGAACTTTGAAAAATCAAGAAAATGTAACTGTGACAAGGTAAACCACAACCAAACACTACTGAAATATTCCAACTCTTGCATTTCAACGAAAGAAATTCAAAATGAACTTTGAAAAATCAAGAAAATGTAACTGTGACAAGGTAAACCACAACCAAACACTACTGAAATATTCCAACTCTTGCATTTCAACGAAAGAAATTCAAAATGAACTTTGAAAAATCAAGAAAATGTAACTGTGACAAGGTAAACCACAACCAAACACTACTGAAATATTCCAACTCTTGCATTTCAACGAAAGAAATTCAAAATGAACTTTGAAAAAGCAAGAAAATGTAACTGTGACAAGGTAAACCACAACCAAACACTGCTGAAATATTCCAACTCTTGCGTTTCAGCGAAAGAAATTCAAAATGAACTTTGAAAAATCAAGAAAATGTAACTGTGACAAGGTAAACCACAACCAAACACTACTGAAATATTCCAACTCTTGTATTTCAACGAAAGAAATTCAAAATGAACTTCGAAAAATCAAGAAAATGTAACTGTGACAAGGTAAACCACAACCAAACACTACTGAAATATTCCAACTCTTGCATTTCAGCGAAAGAAATTCAAAATGAACTTTGAAAAATCAAGAAAATGTAACTGTGACAAGGTAAACCACAACCAAACACTACTGAAATATTCCAACTCTTGCATCTCACCGAAAGAAATTAAATATTATATATTAAATATATTGAATTTGTATCTTGGTAAGTTTAAACCACAAACAACAAAATCTTAAATATTCCAACTCGGTAATTTAAGCTAAAGAAAATATAAAATTAAATTGAAAAAAAAATTAAAATTAACATGTGAAACGTTAGTCAATAACAAAACAATACTGAACTATTCCAAATCTTGCATTTCATCGAAAGAAATTCAAAATGAACTTTGAAAAATCAAGAAAATGTAACTGTGACATGGTAAACCACAACCAAACACTACTGAAATATTCCAACTCTTGCATTTCAACGGAAAATTCAAAATTAACTTTTAAAAATAAATAAAATTTAACTTTTAATGTGTAAAAAACAAACAATCAATACTGATATATTACAACTCTTTAATTTCAACTAAATAAATTAAAAATGAACTTTGAAAAATCATTGAAATTTAAAATGGTCTAGGTAAACCGCACCAAACGAGTCTGAAATATTCAACCTCTTTAATTTCAAGGAAAGACGTACAAAATTATCTTTAACATTTCAAGAAAATGTCACTGGGACAAGGCCAAAAAAGATAAAACACTACTGAACTATTCCAACTCTTGCATTTCAACGAAACAAAAACAAAATTAAAATTGAAAAAATCAAGAAAATGTAACTGTGACAAGGTAAACCATAACCAAACACTACTGAAATATTCCAACTCTTCCATTTCAACGAAAGAAATTCAAATGAACTTTGAAAAATCAAGAAAATGTAACTGTAACAAGGTAAACCACAACCAAACACTACTTAAATATTCCAACTCTTGCATTTCAACGAATGAAATTCAAAATGAACTTTTAAAAATCAAGAAAATGTAACTGTGACAAGTGAACCACAACAAAACACTGCTGATATATTCCAACTCTTGCATTTCAACGAAAAAAAAATTCAAAATGAACTTTGAAAAATCAAAAAAAAGGAAACTGTGACAAGGTAAATCATAACCAAACAATACTGCAACATACCAACTCTTGCATTTCAATGAATGTAATTCAAATGAACTTGAAAAACTCAATTAATTGTAGCTGTGATATGGTAAACCACAATCAAACTCTTGTGAAATATTCAAACACTTACACCTCAACGATGGGCATTCAGAATTAAATTTGAAAAATCAAGAAAATGTAACTGTGACAAGGTAAACCACAACCAAACACTACTGAAATATTCCAACTCTTGCATTTCAACGAAAGAAATTCAAAATGAACTTTGAAAAATCAAGAAAATGTAACTGTGACAAGGTAAACCACAACCAAACACTACTGAAATATTCCAACTCTTGCATTTCAACGAAAGAAATTCAAAATGAACTTTGAAAAATCAAGAGAATGTAACTGTGACAGATTAAACCACGACAAAAAACTATTGAAATATATCAACTCTTGAAGCTCAACGAATGAGAAACAAAATAAACTTTGAAGATTTAATAAAATTAATATGTGACACGGTAAACCACAAAGAAAAACAACAGACCTAATAAAAAACTTGAATTTCATATATATAAAAAAATAAGTAAATTTTAAAATTCAAAGAAAATGTAACTTTGTAAATTACATAAAAGCAAAACAAAAAATGAAAGTATAAACATATTTAAAATAAAAGATATAAAAAATTATATATCAATTAATAATATCTAAAATGAAAATCTGACACGGTAAACCACGACCCAACACTACTGAAATATTACAACTCTTGCATTTCATCTAAATAAATTCAAATTGAACTTTTAAAAATCAAGAAAATGTAACTGTGACAAGGTAAATCACAACCAAACACTACTGAAATATTCCAACTCTTGCATTTCAACGAAATAAATTCAAAATAAGATTTGAAAAAATCAATAGAATGTAACTTTGACACGTGAAAAAAAAAGAAAACGAAAAACAAATATTCAAACTCTTGATTTTAAACGAAAGAAATACAAAATGAACTTATAAAAATCAAGAAAATGTAATTGTGACAAGTTAAACAACAACCAAAAACTAGTGAAATATTCCAACTCTTACATTTAAACAATGGAAATTCAAATTGTAATTTGAATTTAAAAGAGCATGTATATTTGCTATTTTAATCTATACTAATGCACCTCTGAAATATTCCAAATCCTGCACTTAAATAAATGAAGTTCAAATCGAACTCTGAAAAATCAATAGTGTTACACTTTGAGGATTTAAAACTGAGTCTCTCAATCCCCGTAAAGCTCTTTTAAAAGATGCAAAAACTACTTATTTAACACAAAAAATTTCGTTTTTAATGACCACCAAGTAAAGAAAAACCACACGGAATCAGGTAACTGAGTCTCTCAAATCCCTTAAAGCTATTTTAAAAGATACAAACACTACTTATATGACAAAAAAATTTCGTTTTTAATGACCATAAAGTAAAGAAAAACCACACGGAATCCGGCAACTGAGTCTCTCACTCCCCGTAAAGCTCTTTTAAAAGATACAATAACTAATTATTTAACACAAAAATTTCGTTTTTAATGACCAACAATTAAAGGAAAACCACACGGAATCCGGCAACTGAGTCTCTCAATCCCCGTAAAGCTCTTTTAAAAGATACAAAAACTACTTATTTAACACAAAAATTTCGTTTTTAATGACCATCAAGTAAAGAAAAACCACACGGAATCCGGCAACTGAGTCTCTCAATCCCCGTAAAGCAATTGAAAAAGATACAAAAAATAATTATTTAAAAAAATTATTTCTCTTTTAATGACCTCAAAGTAAAGAAAAATCACACGTAATAAGGCAACTGAGTCTCTCAAACCATCTAAAGATCTTTGAAAAGATACAAAACTACTTATTTAAAAGATACAAAAAACTAAAATAATAACAACAATATTTTGTTTTTAATGAAAATCATGTAAAGCAAAACCACACGGAATCCGGCAACTGAGTCTCTCAACACCTATAAAGCTCTTTTAAAGATGCAAAAACAACTGATTTAAGACACAAAAATTTCGATTTTAATTACCACCAAGTACAGAAACTCCACACGGACTTAGGCAACTGAGTCTCTCAATCCCTTTAAAGCTCTTTTAAAAGATAAAAAAACTAATAATGTAAAACAAGCGATACTATTTTAATGACCATCAAGTAAAGAAAAACCACACGGAATCCGGCAACTGAGTCTCTCAATCCCCGTAAAGCTCTTTTAAAAGATACAAAACAACTTATTTAAGACACAAAAATTTCGTTTTTAATGACTATCAAGTAAAGAAAAACCACATGGAATCCGGCAACTGACTCTCTAAATCACCCTAAAGCTCTTTTATAAGATAAAAGAAATACTTATTTAACACAAAAATTTCGATTTTAATGACTACCAAGTCAAGAAAAATCACACGGAATAAGGCAACTGAGTCTCTCAAACCTCTTAAAGCTCTTTTAAAAGATACAAAAACTACTTATTTAACACAAAAATTTCGTTTTTAATGACCATCAAGTAAAAAAAAAATCACACGGAATTAGGCAACTGAGTCTCTCAAACCCTGTAAAGCTCTTTTAAAAGATACAACAAATGACCACCAAGTAAAGAAAAATCACACTGAATCCGGAAACTGAGTCACAAAACAAAAGTATATCACTTTTAAAAGTTATAAACACTACTTATTTAACATGAAAATTTCATTTTTAATGAGTATCAAGTAAAAAAAAACCACACTGAATTGGGCAACTGACTCTCTCCATCCCCGTAAAGTTCTTTTAAAAGTTACAAAAACTCCTTATTTAACATAAAAATTTCGTTTTTAATGACCATCAAGTAAAGGAAAATCACACGGAATTAGGCAACTGAGTCTCTCAAACCCAGTAAAGCTCTTTTAAAAGATACAATAACTACTTATTTAGCACAAAAATTTCGTTTTTAATGACCATCAAGTAAAGTAAAAACACACGGAATTAGGCAACTGAGTCTCTCAAACCCCTTAAAGCTCATTTAAAAGATAAAAAAACTACTTATTTAACACAAAAATTTAGTTTTTAATGACCATCAAGTAAAGAAAAATCACACTGAATTAGTCAACTGAGTCTCTCAAACCTCTCAAAGCTCTTTTAAAAGATATAAAAACTACTTATTTAACACAAAAATTTCGTTTTTAATTACCATCAAGTAAAGAAAAATCACACGGAATTAGGCAACTGAGTCTATCAAACCCCTTAAAGCTCTTTTAAAATATATAAAAACTACTTATTTTAACACAAAATACAAGCAAGCAAATAACATGGGAATTCCTATACACGCAAGCAAATAACTGAGTTATTTTTACGTCACAATCTTTCACCTTAACATCTTTCTAATTATAGCATCCCATTTCTCATACTTTAATTACCTGTTACGCTTTCTTAACCATCGGAAGTTTAACCAACGTAAATTAAGTTATAGACAATACTGGTTTAATCTCTTGGCAGTGGTAATTGGGCGCTTACTACTAGTGATTTCAGGGAACATCTAGCCAAAAATTGGCACATCTTTTTCCTAAGGATGTTTGAAGTCTATATATATTTGCACAGTTCTCATAGATGATGATTTAGCTTTATTTGTAGCTTGGAATATCTACGCATAGCAACTTACAATTGCATAGCTTGTGATAGGCAGCCCAAATATTTTTCTATAACTTTTTGAAAATATAAAAAAGTTTGTCTTACAACCAATATTTTTATGGAATCAGCTTGGACCATAGTCATTAGGAAGTCAGAGGCAACGCTATAGCGTTGCCTATAGTAAAGGCATACAGCTCCAGTGTCTTTATCCCCAGAGGCACTCTATATGGAAGGGAAGGTTCAATAGACTTCGGAGAGGGCTCATTAGATTGAAAATCGGAAGTTTTAGTGCCCTTTTTAAGAGTCAAAACTGATTGGCGGGCAAATAGCTCCCCCACGCCTTTTCCTCCAAAAACATCCAATAAAAATCATGAGAAAGCCATTTTGCTAAAAATAAATCAAAGATCAGAAAAAAAACTCCAGAGTCCACATAAACCCCCAGGGCCGGAGGGAAGGCGTTCTAAGTTATGCCCTGGGGCAGTTATGGTTCTTAAAGAAGGGAGCCTTGTCATTTGAATGGAAATCAAAAGGTCTGGTTCACTTCTTAAGAGTCAAAAGAGATCGGAGGGCAACTAGCTCCCTCACTCCCCTTTTCCCCAAACCCATCCGATAAAAATTTCAAGACTTTGTTGAAAATAGTTCAAAGATCATATAACAAAACTCCAGGGTCAGCACAAACCCCCAGAGCCCGGGGGCAAGTGTTTTGAGTTATGCCTGGGGACATAAAAGGTTTTTTATGTAAGAGGTGGTCGTATAAACTTCAGAGGTGACATATTTGATTGTAAATTGAAAATTCTAGTTACCTTCTTATGAGTCAAAAGGGAAAGGAGGGCATTTACACCCCTCCCCCCACACCTCCCTTTTCCTCAAATGCATCCGATCACAATTTTGAGATTGCCAGTTTGTTTAAAATAGTCCAACGACCAGATAACAAAAACTTCGCGGTCAATATAATCCTCCCCACCCCAGAGCCCGAGGGAAGGGTTATAACTTATGCCCTGGGGGTTTATCGGGTTCTTATGGAAGAAGTGGTCGTATAAACCTCGACGGGGACTCAAATGATTAGAAATTGAAAGTTATAATACCCCTTTTAAGAGTCAAAATTAATCCGATGGCAACTAGCCCTCCCCCCCCCCCCAACTCTCTTTTCCCCAAATACGTCCAATTGAATTTTTAAGTAGAACAAAATAGATCAAAGATCATATAAAAAAAACTGCAGGGATAACACAGCCCTCCAGAATATGGGGGGAAGTTTTTAAATTATGCCCCGGGGGCATATATGGTTTTTATTGAAGGCATGATCGTATAAACTTCGAGAGGGTTCATTTGATTGTAAATCATAATTTCTAGTGCGCTTTTTAAGAGTCAAGTCAAAAGTGATCGGAAGGCAACTAGCCCCCCCCCCCACCAAGGTCGTTTCTCCCCTAATGCATTTATAAAAATATTGCACAAAATGAAAATTTTGTGATAGGAATTTAGTTCAAAATAGTCTAAAGATTTAATAACAAGAACTCAGGGATTGACACAATCCCTCAGAGCCAGGGGGAAGTGTTGTAAGTTATGCCCAGGTGGCATATAAGGTTTTATGTAAGAGGCGGTCAATAAACATCAGAGGTGGCCCATTTGACAGGAAATTGAAAGTTCGAGTTACCTTTTTAAGAGCCATCAAAACTTATCGCCGGGCATATACGCCCCCATACCCTCTTTTCCCCAAATGTATCCGATCAAAATATTTAGATAGCGTTTGATTTTGTTCGAAATAGGCCAACGAGCAGATGATAAAAACATCGGGGTCAACATAACCCTCCCCCTTGAAACTCGGGGGAAGGCTTGTAACTTATGCCCCGGGGGCACATATGGTTTTTATGGAAGAGGTAGTCATATAAACTTCGGAGGAGACTCAAATGATTATAATTCAAAGTTCTAGTTCCCTTTTTAAGAGTCAAAAGTGATCCAATGGCAAGTTGCCCCCCCCCAACCGTAAGGCCATAAGGCTTCAATATTTTATTTTAATTTTCCTGGGGGCAGTTTATGTGGAATTCGATCGAAAATCGGAAGTTATTGTGCCCTTTTAAGAGTCAAAAGTGATCAGAGGTCAAATAGCCCCAATGCCTTTTCCCCCCAAACGTATCTGATTAAAACTTTAAAAATAGTTAAAAGATCCGATAACAAAAAATCCGGGGTCGACAAAACCTCCCAGGGCCCAGGATCAGGCGTTAAGTTATGCCCCTGGGGCGTATATGGTTCTTATGGAAGGGCTGCTCGTGTAAAATTCAGAGGGGGTTTATTTGACTGGAAATTGAAAATTCTAGGTCACTTTTTAAGAGTCAAAAGAGATCGGAGGTCAACTAGCCCCCCCCCCACATTTCCTTTCCCCCAAACCCATGCAATAAAAATTTCGAGATAGAAATTCTATTGAAAATAGTTCAAACATCAGATAACAAAAACTCTGGTATCGACACAACCCCTCAGAGCCCAGTGGCGAGTGTTTTAATTTGTGCCCCGAGGGTTATAAGATTTTTATGCAAAGGGTAGTCGTATAAGCTTAGGAGGTAGCCCATTTGATTGTAAATTGAACGTTCCAGTTACCTTTTTAAAAGTCAAAAGTGATCGGAGGGTATCTACCCCTCCCACGCTCCCTCTTTTCCTTATATGAATCCGATCAATTCGAGATTGACATTTTCTTTGAAATAGTCCAACGGTCAGATAACAAAAACTTCGGGGTACCCTCCCCCCCCCAGAGCCCGGGGCAACTAAGGGTTGTAAGTTGTGCCCCGGGGGCATATAAGGTTCATATGGAAGATGTGGTCGTATAGACTTCGGAAGGGACTCAAATGACAAGAAATTCAAAGTTCAAGTTCCCATTTTAAGAGTCAAAAGTGATCCGATGGCAGCTAGTCTCTTCCACCCCCCCAACCCTGTTTTCCCCAAATGCATCCGATCGAATTTTTTACATCCATTTTGTTCAAAATAGATCAAAAATCATATAACAAAAACTCCAGGGATAACACAGCCGCTCACAACCCAGGGACAAGTGTTTTAAATTAGGCCCCCGGGGCATGTAAGGTTCTTATGGAAGGAATGCGTGTTAAACTTAACATGGGGCTCAATCGATTATAAATTGGAATTGCTAGGGCCCTTTTTAAGAGTGAAAAGTGATCGGGGGGCAACTAACCCCCCCCCCACCCAAGGCCCTTTTTCCCCAAATACACCCGATAAAAATTTTGAGATAGCCATTTTGTTCCAAATACTTTAAAAACAAAATAGCAAAACTCCGGGGTTGCCACAACCCCCAGAGCCCGGGAGCAAGTCTCGTAAGCTATGCACCGGGGGCATATAAGGTTTTAATGTACGGGATGTCGTCAGAAGTGGCTCATTTGATTGAAAATTGCAAGTTCTATTTATTTTATTAAGAGCTAAAAGCGAAAGGAGGGCATCTGCTCCCCTCCCCTTCTTACACACACCCTCTTTTCCCCAAACGCATTAAATCCAAATTTTTAGATAGCCATTTTTTTAAACGGTCCAACGATCAGATAAAAAAATTTCAGGGTCAAAATCCCCCTCCCTTCAGAGCCCGGGGGAAGGGTTGTAAATGATACCCGAGGGTATATAAAGTTTTTATGGAAAAGTTGAACTTCGGAGGGGATTCAAATGACTAGAAATTGAAAGTTCAAGTTTCCTTTTGAGATTCAAAAGAGATCTGATGGCAGCTAGCCCCCCTCCAACCATATTTTCCCCAAATGCATCCGATCATATTCTTGAGATTTTCATCTTGTCCAAAATAGACCAAAAATTTTATAGTAAAAACTCCTGGATTTGCACAACCCTCCAGAACCCGGGAGTAAGTGTTGTAGATTATGCCCCGGGGTCATATAAGGTTCTTACGGAAGAATGATCGTATAAACTTTTGAGAGAGCTCATTCTATTGGAAAATGAAAGTTCTAGTTCCCTTTTTAATAGTCAAAAGGGATCGGAGGCCAACTGGTCTCCCTGCTCTCTTTACCCCAAGTCCATCTGACCGAATTTTTTAGATATTCATTTTGTTAAAATAAGTCAAAAGATCATACAACAAAAGTTCCAGGGTCAACACAACCCCCAGAGCCCGGGTAAGTGTTGTATGTTATGCCCTGGGAGCTCTTATGCGAGGGGGTCTTGAACAATAGTTCAAAAATCAGATAAGACTAACCCCCACCCAACTCAAAAATCTTATTAACGATATTTTAATCACTAAATCTTAAATGAATAAATAAATCTTAAAACGAGTAAAGCTAAAATTGAATATGCAACTCAAGCTTAAAACAAACAAAAATATTTTGCCATTGAAGTATAAATAAAACCCAAAGTGAACAGAAGTTAATTAAACAATCATAGCATACAAACATACAGTAGGTACTAATGTAAATCAATAAGTAAATCTTAAAACGAGTGAAACTTAAATTGAATGTGCAAATCAAGTTCGAAACGAACAAAAATCACTGCAAACAAGAGTTTTGGTTTTGCCTCCTTCTCTCAGTGTAACATTCTTAAACCTACTACGTCATTGGCACATTACAGAAAATGAATTATATTACAAATGTTTTCTTTTTACAACATTAATAATAAACAAAAAATTGCAGTAGGCCTACAATTGAATTTTGAACTGCTGAGCTTTCAGCAATTAATATCATTATATGTCAAATATTCAGTTTAATTTTATCAATTCTTTCCAAGACTGTTCAAGACAAATATAGCTTTAATACAAACAAGAGTTTGGATACTGCCCCCTTTTCTTAATTTAAAAGTCTATAGCCTACTGCGTCATTGGTGCTTCACTGAAAACGAACTATATTACAAATGTTTTCTTTTTCCAGTTATTACAGCACTAAAAATGGAAATAAAATTACAGTGGAATAAAATCTTGAACTGATGATCTTTCGACAATTATTAGCATTATATATCAAACTTTCAGTTTGATTTTATTTGTACTTCCCACGACAATTCAAGGCACATATACTTAGGCTACTGACCGTTTCCCTGCCGGTAAAAGTATAAAGCCCATTGCGTATTTGGCGCTTTCCTAAAACGAATCAGATTACCAACATTTTCTTTTGTACTTATTACAACATTGAAAGTAAAATGAAAATTGCAGTGAAACCAGACGAGGATTTACCAATAGGCCCACTAGGCCCTGTGGCTTATTATTCCCGAAGTTTTGGGGATTTCCCCGAAAATCTTGCAAAATCGGAGTGGCAAAAACGCTTGGGTCTAGAAGTGTACAAGCTTTAAATATGGCCCAAAGTGAAACAAAATATTGAGCTGGTAAGCTTTCAGCAATTAATATCATCGTAAATCAAATATTCAGTTTAATTTTATTAGTTCCTGCCAAGACTGTTAATTTATTTTGGAATACAAAATTATTTTGAAATAGGACTTTTGAAAAACTTAGAAACTTTGGCAATAAAAAACGAATAGAACTTAATTTAAAATACTTTCCGAAAAATAAGTTTTTTAAAGAAAAGCAAAGGCCATATTAAACTTGAGATGGAAGAAATAGAAATCTAAAATAACTCAAACTCAAAAGGACAAGAAATCACTATTAAAGAATAAATGAAACCAAAAACACACGGAAATAATATCAACAATCATAGCAAAAAATATACAACAGGTTCTAATATAAATGAATAAATAAATCTTGAAACGAGTAAAGCTTAAATTGAATATACAACTCAAGCTTAATACGAAGAAAAATATTTTGCTATTGAAATATAAATAAAACCCAAAACGAACGGAAATTAAATAAACAGTCACAGCAAACAAACGTACAATAGGTACTAATATAAATGAATAAATAAATCTTAAAACGAGTGAAACTTAAACTGAATATGCAAATCAAGCTTGAAAAGAACAAAAATCACTACAAACAAGAGTTTGTGTTTTCTCTCCTTCTCTCACTGTAAAAATCAAAACCTACTGCGTTATTGGCGCTTTACTAAAAACGAATTATATTACAACTATCTTCATTTATACTTATTATAACATTGAAAATAAAAATAAAAATTACAGTAAAATTAAATTTTGAACTAATGAGCTTTTAGAAATTAATAAAATTATATATCAGATGTTCACTTTAATTTTATTAGTTCTTTCCAAGACTGTTCAAGATAAATATAGCTTCACTGCAAACAAGAGTTTGGATATTACCCCCTTCCCTAACTGCAAGGGTCTAAAGCCTACTGCGTCATTGATGCTTCACTGAAAACTACTTATATTACAAATGTTTTCTTTTTCCAGTAGATAGAGCATTGAAAATAAAAATAAAATTACAGTGAAGTAGATGTTGAACTGATGATATTACAACAATTAATAGCACTATATATTAAACATTCATTTTGATTTTGTTTGTATTTTCCAAGACACATATAGTTTTCAGTGAAGTGCCAATGACGCAGTAGGTTTTAGACTTTTACTGCGAAAGAAGGAGGCGAAACCCAAACTCTTGTTTGTAGTGATTTTCGTTCGTTTAAATCTTGATTTGCATTTTCAATTTAACTTTCACTCGTTTTAAGATTTATTTGTGTATTTACATTAGTACCAATTGTATGTTTGTTTGCTATGATTGTTTATTTAATCTCTGTTCGTTTTGGATTTCATTTATACTTCAATAGCAAAATATTTTTGTTCGTGTTAAGCTTGAGTTACAAATTAAATTTAAGCTTTACTCGTTTTAAGATCTATTTATTCATTTATATTAGTACCTGTTGTATGGTTTTTTGCTATGATTGCTTATGTAATTTCTGTTCCTGTTGGCTTTGAGCTATTCTTTTATAGTAATTAATTAGAAAACTTTTTCCACAAAATAAGTTTTTCAAAGAAAAGTAAAGAACTCCATTAAACCGAAAATGAGCAAAAATAAAATCAAATAATCTACCAAGCGTGAAACTAACACAAATCAGCATCGATAAACAAATGAAACCAAAAACGAACAAAAATTACAATAAATAACCGAGTCAAACACAAAAACGAGCAAACATTAACTTGAGTAGGGCTCAAAAACCCTATGCCTTCCCAAGGCCAGAACTTAGTTTGCACTTTATTGAAAAAATATAAATGATTTTACTTTTATAACTTTAATAAATCAAATAACATTAACATTTTGATTACTAAATATCAGTATAAATATATTAAACTGACAGTACACTTCATTTGCATTTTTTTTTCAGTAAAGTGCAAAATAAGTTCTGGCCATGGGAAGGCATAGTGGTTTTGAGCCCTACTCATGTTAATTTCTGCTCGTTTTGAGTTTGACTCTATTTATTAATGTTACGAGAAATAAAAACACATAGCTCGAAATAAAGATTGTTTTGGTAAAGTGCAAATTATTTGAGTTTATTTCTGCTCATCTTTAGTTCGATTTAACTCTTTACTGTCCTTTTAAAACCTTTTTTGTGGAAAAGTATTTGTTAATTAGTCAAGTGAAAAGGTAAAACTTTTGCGTCAAATTCATTATATTATTTCTTTTTGCCATATAAAGTTTCTTATTTAAAATCAGAACTTTTAGTCAAATAATTCAAGCCAGGAGTTAATTGGTACTATGTCAAGGTATTCTCTATTAGAAAGGTCCATGATCGTGTTTATTTTAATTAGGTAAACAGGCTCTTATAATGTTCCACTGTATATATAAAAGCTTTGCGTAAATTCTGAAAGGCAATTAAATTTTTAAATAGTCTTTTTAGTTGGTAGTTTTCAAACAGGCAATTTGAGACATCTTTTGAAGAAAACAGCAAGTTAATATTTATTAAAAAAAAGTATAAGAGCGACTAAACAAGATCACTAAGTCAAGTAGTAGTAGTTGTAGTAATAGTAGTAGTAGTAGTAGTGGTGGTTTTAGTAACAGTCGGAGTGGTGATAGTAATAGCAGTAGTGGAATGTTGTAGTTTTAGTAGTAGTAGCGGAAGTTGTAGTTTTGGTAGTAGTAGTAGCAGTAGTAGTAGTAGTAGTAGTAGTAGTAGTAGTAGTAGTAGTAGTAGTGGCAGTAGCAGTGGTGGTAGTAGTAGTAGTAGCAGAATTAATAACCACACAATGCCCTTTGGTTAGTTCAGCATAGCCCTCAACATTCCTTAATACCTTTTACCATAAACTTTGATTTTACCTTAATACCCTTAGCCTTAATAGTAGTAGTAGCAGCAGCAGTAGTAGTAGTAGTAATAGTAGTAGTAGTAGTAGTAGTAGTAGTAGTAGTAGTAGTAGTAGTAGTAATATCAGTAGTAGAAGTAGTAGTAGTAGTAGTAGCAGTAGTAATAGTAGAATTGGTAGTAGTACTGGTAGTATAAGAAGTAGTAGCAGTAGTAGCAGTAAAAGCAGTCGTAGGAGCATGCACATAGTTCCAAGAACGTATCCAGGGGGGTGAAGGTCACCGGTTTCAAACCCTTTTGAAATTTTATTAGACTCATAAAAACGTAGCAAAAATTCATATATACTAATTTATGATGCGTTTTATAGTTTTTGTGTACCCCTCCCCCTCACCCCAAACCAAAATCCTGGATAGGCCCTTGCATAGTGCTCTTTGGTTAGTTCAACGCTCCCTTAACATGCCCTCTTAGTTTTAACTGAATATTTTAAGCCATTCTTAGAATATTCATTCTACACTCTTTTGACAACCTGCATGCAAATTTTGTGTTTTGGTTTAGTACACTATCCTTCTCAACATTCCCAGAAATTTTCTACTCAGTACTATTAGCCTTAGTAGCTGTTGTTATGGTAGCTCTAGTAATTGCAGTAGTAGTAGCAGTAGTAGTAGTTGTAGTAGTAGTAATAGTAGTAATAGTAGTAGTAGTTATTGTTGATGTAGTAGTAGCTGTAGTAATAGTAGCATCGGGAATACGCATTTTGCCTTTCGGTAAGTTGAACATCCCTCTCATTATGCCCTGAAATTTTCAACGTTTGTTGGACATTCTGCGTGTACATAATTTGCTTTGTTCCTTCTCAATATTCCCTGAATGTTTCACCTTAATACCGTCACCCTTGGTTATTATAGCACTGCTAGTAGAAGTAGCAGTAGCAGTGGTAGTAGTGTTCATATAGTGCTTTTTGTTAGTTCAACATTCCTTGAAAGTTCCGTCTTAAAACTTTGAGCATTTCCTGAAAAATCACTGATGTGTCCTTTTCAGAACCTTCATACGCGTGGATATCTTTTATTTGGTTCCAAAACCATTTCAAAATTCCTCGAAAGTTTCACCTTCGTATCCTTAGCCTTAGTACAAATAGAATTAGCAGTAGCAGTATTTACAGTAGTAATATAAGTATTAGTATACACACATGGGCGCCCATATGGGGGGGGGGGCAGGGGGCTCCCTCCCCCCTGGCTGAATGATGCTGCCTTATTTTTATACTTTTGTTCTGATATTTCTATTATATAGCATTAAAATTGCCAATTAGACGAGGTTTGCCCCCCTGGAATTCAGCTTATGGGCGCCCATGTATACACATCACTTCTTTTGTTCACTTCAGCCCCCCCCCCCCCCACAACGTGCCCTGAAAGTTTCAACTTAATACTCTAATCTGTTTCTTGGATATAACTGATACGCCTTTTTGACAGGATAGTGTCTACATACACCTAGTGTGCGTTGATTTAGTTCAGCATCCCTTTGAACACTCCTTGTAAGTTTTACCCTAGTACCTTTAGCTTCATTTACAAGTAGTAGATGTCGAAGTAGTAGTAGTAGTAGTAGCAGCAGTAGTAGCAGTATGCACTTATTTAAGTTTGTCAGTTTAGTAATAAGGCCAAGGGTATTAAGGTGAATAAATTAGAGAATGATGAGGGGCTGTTTAACTAAATAAAACAACACTATGTACATACACGTTATTGAAAGGACGTATCGGCAATATCCCAGGAGATTCTAAGGGTATTAAGTTAAAAACTTCCAGGAACTGCTGAGGGTGTTGTTTAAATTACCAAAAGACGCTGCCTGAACAAAGCAATTTATTTTGGCCGAAAAAGCTTGTCAATTTTTATATCTCGAACACAACGTTATATACAAGTAACCCAGCTAATTTGTTACATCTATTGACTATGTGAAACAACTGAAGATTACATAAATGAATTTGCAGTTATATTTTTATGGACACGTCAGATATTGTAATATTCGTACGGAAAAGGGCTAAAAAGCAGTATACATATATATTGTTGGAAGTATATACTTAGCATGGAGTAATAAACTTTATATGTTAGATCAACATGGTTGATCCCAATTTATAACTGAGAAAAGCAATGACGGAGATAATCACGTAAGCTGAAGATTATAAGTTTTTTCACGGTTTTATTCTTACGAATTAAAATAAGATAACAAATTTTCCAAGAAAAAGCGGATTAAGCTGGGCTGCTAGTTTTTCTAGAAACAAAATTTATTTTATTATGCAGAATAAATTTAATTTCATGACCTGGGTACACAGTGGAATATATGAGCAAAACGAACAAAATGTATAAAAAAATTTATTCGCTTTATTAACTATGCCTAATTTTAAACCTCGCACAGATTTTCCAGGAATAATTTATTTTGGTAAGTTAAGGTTTTTAAGACTGTTTCTGGAATTGGGAGAAAATTATTTTTATAAGAAAGGATACCAATTTTCACTTTGTTAAGTATGAATAGAAATTTAATATGACAAGGTTTCCTTACCTGTTCTTTCCTTATGGGAAATATTAGAGTTATAATTTCCAAAGGAAAAGTGGAACAACAAGTGCTTTAAATTTTTCAGAAATACTAATAACAATATTAAAAAAAATACATTTTATTACATTTTATTACAAATCTTAGTTTTGCTTTTGGGATTAACATTTGATAGTTTCAGTAAACAAACGAATAAATATTCAATTTAGTTTGACAAAGATTTTTATCTACAACCGTTCTAAGTAGGCAAATTACAGAGTATGTTTTTGCATGAAAATAGAAATTAGGTGCAATTTCGATTTTATACGAAACGTATTGGTAAAATAATATAATCAATTTCTTAATTCTTTTTATTTGATGTTATACCTAAAGTGAGAATATTATCCTTGAATAAGTACAGAAAAACTCGCTTAATTAGGTATCAAAAATAATTAAGATTTTGTTACCGTAAAATAGGAGTGGGCAACTTTTACTTATTAGAAATAAATAATAAATTTATTTTTGGAAATACAGATTTTAGGATGAGAAAAATGACGATTGCTATTAATTCATATTCTACTCCAAAAGGAGCGCCTTAGCTCCGCCTTCGAGTTCAACTGAGATAGACCTTCGCAATCGCCTCGATTGACCAAAACAAACCCAGTTGACGAAAGCATTCGCTTTGATTCAGACCAAATTAAATAATGAGTGATAGTGAGTTAGTGATTGGATTGTTGGACAATTTAGTCGATGAAGATTATGATCGTGAGAGGCGTGGCAGGCAATATAAAACTCATTCGCGTCGCAGAATACTCTCAAGTGAGAGTGATAGCGATCAAACAAATGGCTCTCGGAGCCCAGAGTTTCAAACTCGTGCTCGGTATAGCTCTCGGAGCCCTGAAATTAGTTCTAGGAACGAAAAATCTTGCTCTCGGAGCCCCACAAAAATCCATGACACAAAGCGCAAAGCTTCTCCGGAAAAACACAAAGGTAAAAGATTAAAAGAAAACACGTCAAATAACGCTCTATTCAAAAAGATTTCTGAAGAACGTTCTGGTACCAAACAGGGTCCTATGATCCATAAGAAACTTGCCAAAGTTGCAAATAGAGCTTTTTCTGAGCCTTTGGAAATAGTGAAACTAAAAGAGTTATTTGAGCACCACCCTAGGCCTGCGAATAACAAAAAAATCGTTCCTCCAAAGGTGAATAGTGAAATTTGGGCTATTCTCTCATCACAGGCTAAACAGAGGGATGCTAAGGCCCTTCAAGTGCAGCGGACAATTGCTCACTCAACATTTTGTGTTTTAGAGGCAGCAAATGCGATTCTTGAGATAGAAAATGAGCATATTAAAGAAAAAGCTGTCAAAAACCTTACAGATGCAGTTCACATGCTTGGCCTCACCAATTACGATCTAAGTTTAAAAAGACGTCATGCGATGAAATTTGAATTGAGCCCAGATCCCACTGTAGCATCAGCTTTATGTGCCCCTGAAGTCAAAGTCACGGAGTATCTTTTTGGCAAAGATATTGCCAAAACAACGTCTAAAGCTAAATCCGTGGCGGATTTGAAAAAATCCTTTGGAAAACCAAAAAACGTGCAAGGGGGGCCTACCGTTATCGCCGATGGAAGAATGAGGCCCCCCGTCCAAATTATCACAGAAAGCAGAGCCAGGACCGTCAAGCGAGGTCCAAATTCAAGAAATTACAGAATCTCCAGAAAAGGGTGCGCAAACAGCTGGTATGTACTATTTATCATACCCCGACCTTGATTTTTATGATTTTGCTGTTAATTTCAATAGGCAGTCACAACATTTGGCTGATAACTTTAAAGCTGGGAGAATTAGTAAGTACATCTCAAAATGGCAGTCAATAACCAGTGATTTGAACACCACTAAAAGCTTTGAAAACAAAAAACAAAAGTTTTACGTTTGAAGAAATAGAGGCTATAAGAAAAGAAGTTGATATTTTATTGCATAAAGGTGTTATTGTTATAGTACCCGACTTCAGAATAAAGGAAATACGTTGTATTTCTCCTGTTTTTACAGTCCCAAAGAAAGATGGGTCTACCCGGTTTATTCTTAATCTTAAAAATTTAAATGAAAACATTAAATATTACCATTTTAAAATGGAAAGTGTTCATTCTGCGGTTCTTTTGATGACAAAAAATTGTTATATGGCCTCTATTGACCTAGTCGATTTTTATTATTCATGCCCTGTTGATTTTGAAGATCAAATTTGGCTTTGTTTTCAATTTGACCTTTGTTATGGGTTCACTTCAATGCCGAATGGCTTATCATCCAATTCTCGGGTTGGGACTCTATAAAAATGGACTGAAAATTGGGACTCCATATGTTATTACTGAAAATTACAACGATTTATTTTTGAGCCAATTTTATTAGGAAGAAAAGATTTGAAATTCTAGGGAATGGGAAATTACTTGTACAATTATTTTCATTGAAGTGTGACTATACAAGTAGACTAAAAAACGTTGTTCTCTGGGAACAAAAAATGACCATCATATTTTCCAAAATGAAAAACCAACCAAAGCCTAGAAGTTTAGAAAAATATCAGAGAAGTAGCCTAGAAAAATATTAACTTCACTGAATGTGCATAAAATTTGACGAATGCAGATAAGACGAATCTGAAGTTCTAACAATTCATTAAAATATGTTATTATGTTCTTTCTGTAATAGAGACAAAAATCATGTTTATTGAATTATTACTGCTACTTCTACTAACCTGTCATTGTAGCATTAAGCTACCCAAGGCCGACACAGCAGATCCAAGAAACCGATTCTCACTTCCCACCTAACTTAACCTAACCTTTTTTGGTCAAAAAAGCCAAACTAAGATTATGCTTTGGAAGTATACAGTGGTTAATTAAACGCAACAAACCAAAGAAGTGAAAAAAAGTTAATCCTAATGAAATATAACCTTAAGTTTATACAATAGTATAATTTGGGCTATACATTTGCATGTTAGGGGGGGGGGGTAAAGTATTTGAACAGCGCTCCTTGTCTAAAAAAACCTAACCTAAATTAACCCCCACTCACCTAATGTGCAAATATATAGCCTAATTTATACAAGTCCAATGCATTCTATCACCCACCACTTATCTTTGTGGCTATGAAACCGGTTTTCTGAGAACTAACCTAAGCGTAATTCTTGAGTGTGTTTCATTTAATTAACGAGTACCAATACAGATTATTTCGCCTGATTATTCAACCACACTTCTTTTTTTCTTAAATAAGTCGCTAGTCACTACCAAAAACTCAATAACTCCTTACACTGCTTACAACAGTTACTCTGTTCCTGGTACTGTAAAGCTCAACTCGTTGCTTCCTACCGTGGATTTTGCATTTCCTTTTAGTAATTTCTTGTCATCTATTTTGCAATTCCAAAACAGGACATTCTCCTTTTTATTTAGCCCCACTCTGCCAAAGACAAAGACAAGAAATTATTGATGCCTGTTGTCCTTCATGCGTGAAACGTTCCCTAATAGTCCCAGTGGCACCAGTTTGCAAAAATGTTGGGCGGGGGGGGGGGCAAAAAAAGTTTCAAAATCGGGGAGGGGACTTAATTCGTTGTTTTTCAAAATATAGAGGGGGAGGAAAGACCTAGGCCTGACGCCACTGAACTGAGCTGAGTTTTCTTTTTTAAATAAGAACACATTTGTTTACTTAATCACATATTCAAAAAATTATTTTCTTAATTCATTTATAAAAGTTGAAAAAATTTAATTAAAAGTGGATAAAAATATTCAAAAAATCATTTCCTTAATTTATTCATAAAAGTTGAAGAGTATAGGGATCTTTTGAAAGTTATTTTCCTAAATAAAATTGTTTTAATTTCTAATGAGAAGGGAACTAAGGAGTACATTAATTTTAAATTTAATTCTTTGAAGCCGTTTGTTCCCACGAGCTTCCTTTATAAAGTTAGTAAAGTTATGCAGGCAAATACTGAAAAATCTGAAATTGATCACTCCTGTTTAGGCCTGCTTTGAAGTTTTAAAAGACGACAAAATGATACATTTGAAATGAGATTTTCCAAATGAAATGTAAATTGTTTGTTTGCAACCGACTTTTATTTGCTGAAAGACCGACTCCAAAAGTCTGATAACTTCAAATTAAGAATATCACGATGCGAAACTGTTTCAATAATAGCGAAATAAATTTTATTTGTAATAGTGTTTGATTCAAATATTTGCGATTCTTAAATATTGTTTGATTTAAGAATAACAAGAGCGAATGATATATGATGCTTGGGACAAAAGATTGGCAGGAATAAAAATTTTCAATTTTTGATAACATGAAATGGAAATATGCTATTGAACGTTCGTCCAAATTTGAAATTGATGTATGAGAAATGAATCATTTTGAAAATTGGATGAAAATATTTATCATTCTTCTTCATTTTTTCAAGTACCATATTTGTCAACAAATTGAAAAATCTGTTTGGTATTTTGCAATTCCCATGCAACTGATTCAAATTCAAATCAACCCCGTTTAACTAAACCCATTCCACTCAAACCTTATGGATCTCAATCCCCGTTATACTCAACCCTAATGCTACTCAACCCCATGCAACTTCAATCTTATTCGAGTCAACCGTCGTGCATCTCAACCCCTGTTTAACTCAACCCCCATACAGCTCAATCCTATTCACCTCAACTCTCGGTCAAACCCCTGTGCAGTTCAACCCTCATGTAACTCAATCCCAACTTAGCTCAATCCAATTTAGCCCAACCTAATGTGACTCAAGCCCATTTAATTCTACCCCAGTTAACTCAACCCAAATCAATTCAACCTATAATAACCTAAGATTCGAATGAGGGTTGAGTTAAACGGACTTTCAGTTGCATGGGGTTGATTTGAATAGGGTGTGCATAGAGTTGAATTGGATGGGAGTTGAGTTGAATGGGGTATAGTTCAATGAGAGTTGAATTCCACGAGGTTGAGTTGAATTGCGCTGAGTTGACTGGAATGGAGCTACATAAGAGTGAGCTGAATGGAGGTTGAGTTATATAGGGGTCGAGATAATTAAACGGGGGTTGAATTGCAAGAGCACTGCATTTTGCACTTTGTGGTTTTGGTTGGAGGATCATACTAGAAATCATAGTACCAGAAGTAGCAACATATTTAAGAACTATTTACCACAGTCTAGTCTGTATTATAGAGCAATGAAACGCAAGAGAAAACTTTCCCCTGTTTTATTATTTTTAGCCTTCATTAAATATAACAGAAATAGATTGCCAATTAGTGCACGCAGTGTATTAACTTTAGTTGCACTCGTTAAAGGGTTTAGTTGCTAAATATACCCTTTTTAAACAGACTTCAATAGATTGTTTTGGACAACACTATTCTTTCAGGATGTTACATTATTTCAACAAAAATCGATATCAATTGACAACCTTCAAAAACTAAAGTAAAAATAGATTTTCAAATAGTTGTAATTGCAGTATATTACTATCATAGTTGTACTATCATAGGCAACACAATAGCCCTGCCTAAGTAAAGAGCGATGGGGGAACAATGTATTATTTTTTTTTCATTTTTTTTATTTCTAATAAATAAAAGTTGCCCACTCCTATTTTACGCTAACAAAATCTTAATTATTTTTCATACCTAATTAAGCGAGTTTTTCTGTACTTATTCAAGTACAATATTCTCACTTTAGGTATAACATCAAATAAAAAAAATTAAGAAATTTATTATATTATTTTACCAATACGTTTCGTATAAAATCGAAATTGCACCTAATTTCTATTTTCATGCAAAAACATACTCTGTAATTTGCCTACTTAGAACGGTTGTAGATAAAAATCTTTGTCAAACTAAATTGAATATTTATTCGTTTGTTTACTGAAACTATCAAATGTTAATCCCAAAAGCAAAACTAAGATTTGTAATAAAATGTAATAAAATGTATTTTTTTAATATTGGGGGGGGGAGGGTACCTTCCCTCTGATCACTTTGACTCTTAAAAGGAGCACTAGAACTTAGTATTACAAATCCAATGAGCCCCCTCCGAATTTTATACGACCACCTTTTCTATAAGAATCTTATATGCCCCAGGGCATAACTTACAACCCTTGCCCTGAGGGCTATGGGGGAGGGGGGATTGTTATCCTCAAATACATCATTTTTGGACTATGGGTACAATGTATTATTTATTATTATTATTTTTTTTGTGTTTTTGTATGTCTTAGACCAGGGCACTTCGCATAGAAGGAGATACCCTAGAATCTTCTAAAAAGGCTAATTTAATTGGAAATTGCAAGTACTAGTACCCATTTTAATAGTCGAAATTGATTGGAGGGCAACTATCCCCCCCCCCTCAAATTTCCTCAAATTCATCCAATTAAAAATTTCAGACAATCATACTGTTCAGCAGGTTGGTAAGGTCCAGTAAATATGTCTTTTAAGATGACCCAACCTCCCCCCCATCCCTCAGGAAAAGGGTTGTAAGTTTTGCCCTGGGGGCATATTAGGTATTTATAGAAGAGGTGGTCGTATAAACTTTAGCGGGGGCTCATTTGACTGGAAATTGAAAGTCCTAGTTCCCTTTTAAGAGTCAAAAGTGAAGTGATAGAAATTGTGCAATTTCCATACGTTAAAAATAGTTCAAAGAACATATAACAAAACCTCAAGGGTTGACACAAGCCACCAGAGCTTTGGGGCAATGGGTTTTATGTTATGCCCTGGGGGCATTTCAGTTTTTACAGAATAGATGGTTGTATAAACTTTGGATAGGGCTCATTCTATACGAAATCGGAAGTTCTCTTTTTAAGTGTCAAGATTGAACTCACGGCACATATTCCAAAGTAATTCCTACAAAACAGAAATAACTCTTACAAAATACAAAAAAAACTTTGCAGAGTTCTAAGATAGTTCTAACAGAACGAGAAATAGTTGGTACAGAACAAAAATACTTGCTACAAACCCCAAAATTTTAACACCACCCCAAACACTTCTTATGAAATAAAAAAAAGTTCAAACATAATCCAAATAATTCCTACAAAACAGAAATAATTCTTACAAAATACAAAAATACTTTACACAGTTTTAAATAGTTAGAACATAACGAAAAAAAAATTGGTGCAGAACACAAAATACTTGCTACAAAACCAAAAATTCTAACAAACCCCCAAATAGATCTTATAGAATACAAACAAGCTCAGACATAGTGATACTACTAATAACAACTCACCGCTAATACTAACAACAGGCTCAGACATAATCGAACACAATTCCTATAAAATAGAAATAACTCTTACAAAATACAAAAATACTTTGCACAATTCTAAAATAGTTATAACAGAACGCAAAATAGTTAGTGCTGAACACAAAATACTTGCTACAAAACACAAGATTCCAACAACATCCCAAATACTTTTTATAGAATACTAAAAAGTTCAAACATAATCCAAATAATTCCTCCAAAACAGAAACAACTTTTACAAAATAAAAAAATACTTTACACAATTTTAAAGTAATTCAAACAGAATGAAAAATTGTTGGTTTTGAACACAAAATACCTGCTACAAAACACAAAATTCTAACAATACCCCATGTATTTCTTATGGAATACGAAAAAGTTCAAACATAGTCCAAATAATTCCTACAAAACAAAAAATTATTCTTACAAAATACGAAAATGTTTACATAATTCTAAAGAAGTTCTAACAGAATGAAAAATAGTCGGTGTAGAACACAAAGTACTTGCTACAAAACACAAAATCCTAGTAACATCCTCAATACTTCTTATAGAATGTAAAAATTCAAACAAAATCCAAAGTAATTCCTACAAAACAAAAATTATTCTTACAAAATACAAAAATACTTTGCACAATTTCAAAATAGTTCTAGCCGAATAGAAAATAGTTGGTACAGAACACAAAATACTTGCTACAAAACACAAACATTTTAACAAGATTGCACATACTTCTTATAGAATACAAAACTCTAAATATAATCCAAAACACACCATTCAAGTCACGTGTCGAACCTTGACGATGCAGATTCTTCAGCAAATTTTCAAGTGTCACCTGTCGGCGTCGCTACTGACGTCCAACTATCAGACCTCCTTGCAATATCTGCATGTATTTCGTGTCCTTCTGCTCAGTATACTCCCAACCCACAGCCACATCAGTCTCACGCCCTATTTTAAAGAGATTGAA
This sequence comes from Artemia sp. Qi Xiang Cuo, assembly GCF_049724085.1. Lineage (NCBI taxonomy): Eukaryota > Metazoa > Arthropoda > Branchiopoda > Anostraca > Artemiidae > Artemia > Artemia sp. Qi Xiang Cuo. The sequence goes on along the minus strand of NC_142802.1, from coordinate 29,318,843 downwards.
AAAAACATCCAAGGTGATCTTTTTGCAACATTTACTAATTCTTTCCTTCATAAAATTCATGTTCCGTTCCAACTGCTAATGAGAATTCCGCAAGCTGATGCAAATGAAATACGGGTGTTGCTAGATGTCTATCTTGCACAAATTTGCCGTGCCCTACGATCTGCAGAAAAAGCCGCTATACCTCTTAAACGTATAAGTCGGGGTGTCACGAAGCATTGGTCCAGTAATATGAGCCTAGTTGAAGCTTGGAGAAAATCCAAATTTTCATACCATTTGTTGCTCCAGTGTGACCGTTCTCCCACGAGCTGGGGTTCTGACATTCGTGTTTCTACCAATAGAAATTTTACAAGAGAACTACCTATCCACATGAGCCAGATAGCGGAAGAGAAGTCCTAGCAAGCGTCTCTGTCCCAACCTTCCTTCTGGAGAAATGTATCAAGAGATTCTCCTAGCACCCACCTATCTGCTCAAGCTATTCCTGATTCCGATTGGAATTCATACTTCTCTGCTAAATCCTCCCCACCAGATGCCACCCTACAGTCTTAATATGAAGATAAGCGTGATAAATTTCTGTCTAGTTGTCTAACCGACTATATTGTTGTTTCGGTTGATTCTATACTGCGAGCACTCTAACGCTTAAAACGTAAGAAATATTATGGCATCGATAAAGTGAGCGTTCTTTACATTCTGAATGAAATCGAGCTGCTGGTGAACCATATTGTTATTTTGACGCAGAAGATTGTTAGCCAAGGATTTATACCTTCTCGATTGGAGATCTCACTCCAATTCCAAAAAAAGGTAAACTCGCCACCCAATGCTCTTTTTTCTGCCCTTTCGTTTTTACTACTTTCTGTAAGCTTTTCGAACTTTTGATTATTAACCATCTGAACGCAAAATGCTATGTTCCATCTTACCAATTTGGATTCCATCAAGGTTGTGCCCACGCTTTGTCGTTTATCCCGAACGCATTGATCGATGCTGACGCATCAGGTGAAACTCTCGTGTTGGCCAGACACGATGTTCGTATAGAATTTGATTATCTCATTCACGCTGCTATGCTACTCCATGCAGCAAAACGTAAACTGAGCCCTTCATATATCAGAGCCTTTCGAGACGTGTATTCTCGTCTAAAAATTCACCTAATAAATCACCAATTATCTAAAGCTGACGGCTCTCAAGTGTACGCACCAATCCCTGTTATTTTGGTCAACGTAGAAAAAAGTGCCCGTCAAGGTGCTGTTTCTTCCCCTTCACTCTTCAATAATGGAGTTCTTGATGCAGAATCAGCTGTTCCCACATCTCTCATCTTTGCCGGTCTTGGTTTATCTCGCGTATGTTATGCAGACGACATTCTGAATTTGAGCCGCACTATCCAGCGCATTAGTAAGATTTTCGCAACGCTACAATCTGAGTATGCAAAACTAGGTCTTCAGTTCAATGCTGGACAATCCAAAGTTGCATTCTTCAACTGGAAGTAAGTTTCGACTGGGGATATTCCTCTCGGAAATAGTAGGATTAATCCAGTAGATCAAATCACCTACCTCGGTCTTCCCATTTGTTCGCCAATAATGCACACGTGACAACTATTAATTGCTCACATTTAACGTAGAGTTGGCTTGTTATCTGCTTCTTTTGTAACAAATAAGTTACGCTTCCACCACCTTCTTCTTTCGAAATTTTTCAACTCTGTCGCTTATATTATCTGTACATATCGCCGTTTTAGAAAATGCTCGCAAAATCTGACACAACAAAAATTCACCCAATTTTCTTTCGGTTTGCTAAAATATCTTTTACATATTTCCCCTTGGACCCGCGACTCTTGTCTAGTTAGAAAATTCAGAATTGCTGACACAAATATAGCTGTGGAAAAGCAAATTCATGATTATAGTTCCCGTTTGAGAAAGTTGAACCATCCTTGGTCGTCGGTACTGGCCCAGCAGATAAGATGTATTTGTTGTGTTTTTTAAGTGTTTGTTTTCGCACTTAGTGTAACTGTTGCAATTTCAAACTAATGGATGATTTAGTTTCTTTTCATATGAGTCCAATTTAAGTGACGCTGGTTATTCTCGGACTTGGTGTCAATTTTGTCTGATAATATATTTTGTATATAACTCATAATTTAACTGTTTATTGATTATCCATTCTTTAAGCATATTGTTTTAAGTAAAGAAGTGAAAGTTCCGTCATTGGATAATTTCCTTGTTTCTGATATTTATGTATATCGGAGTAAATATATCATTTGTTGAGAGTGATATCAATTCAAGACCAGAGGACGAAAGTGTCATTTAATTGTTTTACCGTTTCTTGTGAAGAAGCGGCAAAGGTTTAAGTGAATCTAACCTTGACTATTTGACAAATATTACCCAAGAGCCCTTTTAAGGGCTAAAAATGTTTTACAATCACTAATTTTTGTTTTGTAGGAATCATTTTGGGTTGTGTTTGAACTTTTTTGTATTTTATAAGAAGTATTTGGGATAATGCTTGAATTTTTGCATTCTGTAGCAAGTATTTTGTGTTCTACACCAACAACTTTTCATTCTGTTAGAAGTATGTTAGAATTTTGCGTAGTATTTTTTGTATTTTGTAAGAAATATTTCTGTTTTGTAGGAATTATTTCGAATTATGTTTTAAGTTTTTGTATTTTATAAGAAGTATTTGGGGTGTTGTTAGAATTTTGAGTTTTGTAGTAAGTCTTATATTTTCTGCACCACCAATCTTTCATTTCTTTACAATTAATTTAGAATTGTACAGAGTATTTTTGTATTTCGTAAGAATAATTTTTTATTTTGTAGGAATTACTTTGGATTATGTTTGAACTATTTTTTATTCTTAGAGCTATTTTAGAATTATGTTAAGTATTTTTGTAATTTGTAAGAATAATTTTTTGTTTTGTAGGAAATATTTGGATTATATTTAAACTTTTTTGTATTCCATAAGCAGTATATGAGGTGTTGTTAGAATTTTTGTGTTTTGTAGCAAGTATTTTGTGTTCAAGACCAACAATTTTTTATTGCGTTAGAACTATTTTAGAATTGTGCAAAGTATTTATGCATTTCGTTAGAATTACTTAGGTTTTGTAGTAATTACTTTTGTTTATGTATAACCTTTTTGTATTGTATAAGAAGATTTTGGTATGTTGTTACAATTTTCGTGTTTTGTAGCAAGTATTTTGTGTTTTGCACCAACTATTTTCGTTATGTTAAAACTATTTTAAAATCGTGTTCAATGCTGAAAAATGCAAAGTTGCATTCTTCAACTGGAAGTAAGCGTCGCCTGCGGATATTCCTCTTGGAAATAGTAGGATTAAGTCAGTAGATCAAATCACCTATGTCAGTCTTCACATTGGTTTGTCAATAATGCACAAGCGACAAATGTTAACTGCTCATATTGAACTTAGAATTTGGTTATCATGTGCTTCTTTTGTAACCAATTAGTTAGGCTTCAGCTACCGTCCTCTTTTGAAACTTTTCAAATTGGTCGCTCTACCAAATTATCTGTACATATCACCGTTTTGGAAAATACTCATAAAAATTTGTTCAGTATTCTTCAGGTTCGCAAGGTATCTCTTACGTTTTACCCCTTGGACCCTCAACTCCTATCTGGTTAGAAAGTTCAGCATTGTTGACCCCATTAAAGCTGCGAAAAAAGAAAATTTGTGCTTATAATTCCCGTTTGAAAAAGTTGAACAATCCTTGGTCGTCCGTGATTGTCCAGTAGTTAAGATATATTTGTTGTGCTTTTTAAATTATTTGTTTTCTCGCGTAGTGTAATTGTTGCAATTTTAAACTGATTGACGATTTAGTCTTTTTTTCGTATGAGTCCAATTTAAGTGACGCTGGTTATTCTCAATATTGGTGTAAATTTTTCTCTGATAATGTAATGCGTATATAACTAATGATTTAACTGTTTATTAATTATCCATTCTTTTAAGCATATTAATTTAAGTAAAGAAGTATAAATTCCGTGATTGAACAATTTCCTTGTCTCTTATATATATGTGTATTGGAGTAAATGAATCATTTGTTGAGAGTGATCTGAATTCAAGACCAGCGGACAAAAGAGTCGTTTAATTGTTTTAACGTTTATTGTCATATTTATAATGGTTGATATGATTATCTACTGTATATTTTTAATTCACTGATAAATATTCGTGTCAGTTTTTTACCAATTGCGGCTTGATGCAACGGTGCTCATATTGCTTATGTTTGTTCAGTACTTGGGAGTTTAAAAACAAAGACATGTCACGTACCTGCAGTGCAGAGTATAAATGAGTTATTCTTTCTCGTCTTTGTAATTGTTCTATGAGCTGATTTAGATCTTAGCTCCAGCGTTCGTCACTAGGTTTGTTATTGCTGTTAAGTTTATGTGTATTTCTTCTTTTTTCTCTTTTTTTGTTTATCGCTCCGCCTTTTCCTTTTTTTGTATGACCGGTTTTCCAATAAATCACAATAATAATAATAACAATAATAATAATAATAATAATAATAATAATAATTATAATAATAATTATAATAATAATAACAATAATAATAATAGAATCATTCCGACAAAACAGGAATATTTCTTACGAAATACAAAAAATACTTTACAAATTCTAAAATAGTTATAAAAGAATGAAAAACAGTTGGTGTTGAAAACAAAATACTCGCCACAAAACAGAAAAATTCGAGCAATATCTCAAACACTTTTTATAGAATACAAAAAAGTTCAAACATAACCCAAAATAATTCCTACAAAACAGTCTGTTCAGTCTTTCCACAGTCTGTTACAGTTTGCCGCTTGTTCAGTCTTTTTTTTATAGAAGGGGCAAAGGTTTAGGTCGTCGGATATCTGATGGATTTTTCTTTATCTGGTATCTTCTTAGGCACCCATTGAGCGAAATATCGAATTTCATCTTCGAGGTTATGAATTGAGTGCAGCAATTTCTCATAACTGAAGTCTTCCATGTTGAATAAAGAAATGGGTTTATCACATTCAACTATTAAGAGCTTACCCTTTGGGACGTTTCCCTTAACATAAACAGCTTGCACACAAAAAAACTGTATATTTCTCGAATTTCCTCTTGTACTTTTTTTTATTTTATAACCATTTTCATTGCAAGGTCATATGATTTTTCATAAAATTCATTTCGGTTTATAAAATTTAATGTTGCACACCATCCTTTGTTTTATTATACTTAAATATATGAATCGCAAGATCTATCAAGCCACGCGTAGTTGACCTTCAAAACCTGTTTTATTTGTCGGTCATGTTAACCTAGCCGAAATGAACCTAACTTAAAAGTAGTTAACTTGATGTTACAATACCTATCATGTTATGCTGCCATCTATAACTGAAATGGAATAAGTGGTAACAGTCGGGTTGTAATTCACACTCATGTGTCTCTAGTCTTTAAAACATCCAAGGGGCAGCCTGAATGTCGGCTGCAGGTAACAGAGTTTGGTTAGATGGTCAAATATTTACATGTCGTAATGACGTAATCTCGTGTGATTTGTTTTGGTTCCGAGGGAATCTTTATAATCTAGCAATAACAGGTTTTGAAGGTTAAAAACACGTGGCTTGATAGACCGTACTATTCAATTTTTTCAGTATTGAAAATGATTTCAGTGTGCAACATTGATTTTTTTAACAGTTATTATAATTTCCGGTGTGATTGACTCAGAATATATCGGATTGAAACTTTCCTCGTGTGGTGTCATTTTTGAAGCAGGATTCTTATTTTTAGATGAACAATATCATGAAGTTTATAGCTATAAATGGAATCTAAAATACGATATGCTTAAGTATAAAGAAAAACAAGTGTTTGCAACATTGAATTTTATAAACGGAAATTCCTTTTATGATAAAATCATAAGACCATGCAAAGAAAATGGCTATGAAATAAAAAAAGTACAAGAGCAAATATGAGAAATACACAGTTTTTTTGGTGTGCAAGCTGTTTTATGTTAAGGGAAACGTCCCAACGGATAATCTCTTAATAGTGGAATGTGATAAACACATTCCATTATTCAACTTGGAAGACTTCAGTTGTGAGAAATACCTGCATTCAATTCATTATCCCGAAGATGAAGTTCGATATTTCGCTCCATGGGTGCCTGAGAAGATACCTGATTAAGAAAATGTATCACATACCCGAAGACCTGAACTTTTGCTGCCTCCATGAAAAAGAGACCGAAGATGTGGCAAAGGTTTAATTGAATCTAACCTTGACTATTGCTAAAAAATTACCCAAGAGCCCTTTTAAGAGCTAAAAATGTTTTACACTCACTAATTTTTTGTTTTGTAGGAATCATTTTGGGTTATGTTTGAATTTTTTTGTATTCTATAAGAAATATTTGGGATATTGCTCGAGTTTTATCGTTTTGTAGCAATTATTTTCTGTTCTACACCAACTACTTTTCTTTCAATTAGAACTCTTTTAGAATTGTGCAAAGTATTGTTTGTATTTTGTTAGAAATATTTCTGTTTGGTAGGAATGATTATGGATTATGTTTGAAGTTATTATGTTCTATAATAAGTTTTTGGGATGTTTTGTGTTTTGTAGCATGTATTTTGTGTTCTGCACCAACTATTTTTCATTCTGTTAGAAACATTTTAGAATTGTTGCAAAATATTTTTGTATTTTGTAAGAATAATTTTTGGTTTTGTAGTAAATACTTTGGATTATGTTTGAACTTTTTGTATTCTATAAGGAGTATTTGGGATATTTTTAGAGTTTTGCTTTTTGGAGCAAGTACTTTGTGTTCTACACCGACTATTTTTCATTCTGTTAGAACTTTTTTAGAATTATGTAAGTATTTTTGTATTTTGTAAGAATAATTTTGTCTTTTTAGGAATTATTTGGATTATGTTTGAACTCTTTGTATTTCCTAAGAAGTATATGGGGTGCTGTTAGAATTTTTGTGTTTTTTAGCAAGTGTTGTGTGTTCAAGACCAATAATTTTTCATTCTGTTAGAACTATTTAATAATTATGCAAAGTATTTTTGTATTTTGTAAGAGCTATTTCTGTTTTGTAGGAATTATTTTGGATAATGTTTGAACTTTTTTGCATTTCGTTAGAAGGTAGTGAGAATGTTATGAGGAATTTTATGTTTTGTAGCAAGAATTTTGTGTACTGTACCAACTATCTTTCATTCTGTTAGAATTATTTAAGAACTGTGCAAAGTATTTCTTTTATTTTGTAAGAGTCATTTCTGTTTTGTAGGAATTATTTGGATTAAGTTTGAACTTTTTGTATTCCAAAAGAAGTATTTGGGGTGTTGTTAGAGTTTATGTTTTTTAGCAAGTGCTTGTGTTCTGCACCAACTATTTTTCACTCGGTATGGACTATTTTAGAATTATGCAAAGTATTATTTTGTATTTTGAAAGATTTATTTCTGTTTTGTAGATATTATTTGGTTTGTGTATTAACTTTTAGTATTCTGTAAGAAGTATTTTACATGTTGTTGAAATTTTGTGTTTTGTAGCAGTTATTTTGTGCTCTGCACCAACTACTTTTCATTCTGTTAGAACTATTTTAGAATTGTGCAAAGTTTTTTAGTATTTTATGTTCCACGCAAAAAACTGGTTTGACGAGGAGAAAAATAAAAATTTCACGAGGATAAAAATCAGTGTACAAGTTTCACAGTGAAAAAATCAACATGCAACATGTTTCACGAAAAAAAATATCAAGATAAAATGAGTTTTACGAAGAAAAAATCAATGTACAATAAGTTTTACCGGAAAAACTATAAGTACAACAAGTTTCATGAGGAAAAGATTAACATTCAGCATGTTTCTTGAACAAAATAATCAAAATGCAACTAGTTTCATGAAGAGACAAAAAATTTACGTAGAACAGTTTCACGAAGAAAAATTATCAATATGCAACATGTTTCACGAAGAAAAAATCAACATAAAACAACTTTCTTGAGGATGAAATAAAATTTGAGATAAGTTTCACGAAAAAATTAACATAAGATAAGTTTCACGAAGAAAAAAAACTCGACATACATTATCCTTGTTTAAAAATTCGAAGATAGTCAATTGATGCGAAAATCTATACGCATATTGAGCCTATAGTTTCAGAGACAGTAGTGCCGTGCGGTAGCGCATTCGTTTATAAAGATGCAGGTAGTCCTGTTATACAAAAAGTTAACATAGACATTTATTTTAGCCAAAAAGACTGTCCCACAGCAATGCAGAGTTTTCAGGCAGTTTGTGGTGCAAAAAAACAATTCGAGCCAAAAAAGGTCAAAAAAGATTGTGATGGGTTTGTTCTTTTAACGTAACACTCCTTTCTGCATCACTTTCATTTTTGATTCGTTCTGATTCTCGCTGTCGCTTGTCTTCTAACAGCACAATTCTTCGTTCTTCACTTTTATTTTTGACACGTTCTGGTACTCGCTATTTTCTCTAGGTATGTTAAAGTGGAGAGGCTGGAAAGTATAACAAAGGTATCATTCGATTTCTGTGATTGAAAAACATTAACTGCATGTTTGCAAACGCTCTGTTGCTCTGTTAGCTCCCTTTGCAAGGAAGAAAAATCATGTTTTGAAAAATTAGTTCCTAGTAAAAAAAAATTTATTTTTTCTTTTTCATTTTTATTAAAATAGCTTAACTTTTTCTATGCAAACTCCCGAAAACACCGTGTCATATCATCGGGCTCTTTAGTTATGTCGTAAGATTTTATATATATCTTGTTTGAGAGCTTTACAGAGGTAGGAAGTAAAACCTATATGTATTGTCCTATTTTAAGAAAAAATCATAGCGACTTATTCTGTTTTATAGCATAAATTGAACAAAGATAATGTTCATTGTGTACATCAAAAACGAGAAAAAAAATTTGTTTTCAATAAAGCACCATTTTTTAGAGTTTTACCGATACTAAAGAATGTCATAAGTCAGTTTATGCTCGGTAGTTTTGTAGATATTCTTGCGTAATCTGCCAAGTAAGAATTTTTCGTCTGCTGTGAGTTGAAACTTTGCTCTTTACTTTCGTAAGAAAGACATCTATATAATTAGTAAACCAATTTAAAAAACACACATTTTGGTGCAGTTAAAAGCATATTCATATATATAACATTTTAAAAAATTCAAAGTTTCTAATATGGTCCTTCCACCCAACGAATGCTTGCGGGGTGGGTTGATGCTCTATGGTCGCAATATAAAAGTGCAACAAAATGATAGCGTAAGCAAAGGGGGGTAAAAGGGCAAGATTTTCTTATGTAAATGGGAGATAAGAGCAAGCGAAGGATCTTAGAAATTAGTGCCTATCTGGGATGCAGCGGTAGCTAGCAACCTGATAAGAGACGATCATGCCCCATAGAAAAAATACAATAGCCCATAACTCCTAAAAACAATCTGATCAAAACAAGAATTAGACTATTAGAACCGCCTTGTCCGAAACCCCTAGAAATTTTACCGTGTCTTTGCTTGAACAACATGGAAATTATATGGGCTTGGAAATCAAAATAAGTGGCTGAGACCACGCATATACGGCATCTTTTTTCTTTCCGTTTTTTTCTCCTCATCTAGCTGGGCACTGGAAAATCATAGAGCTGTATAAAGGCTCATTTTAAAGGAAATTGCTACATATAGTGCCTTTTAGAATTAAAAATAAAATAGTTTTTAAAATAGAAACAACTTTGACAAAAAAAACTGCATTTTCGTGTACAAGCTTGATGAATGACGTTATAATCGTTTAAGGTTATATCCATATATGACGTAATAAGTGAATGCAATATTCATACACGCTTAGCCTATCTTTCGACAAGATAGAAATATAAGAAATACATAATTACAAGAATCAATTTTTTGCGAAAAATTACATAAGGGATCAACATAGTTCATCATAAATGGTGTTAGTTAAGTAGTAATTAATAGAAGTTTCGTTTACACTTTAACTTGACAAATGTGTAAAAATTGTCTTTGGCAGGAACTGAACGTGTGACCTCCGAAGTTGAATACCAATACACTATTCACTGTAGGCTTTCAATGAGACAATTATAAAAAATTTCATGTTATATTATACTAAAAGACGATCATAAGAAGATCAAACAATTGCATATATTGGACTTAGTTATCTACCTGATTTTTTAGGTTTGTTTCTTACTATTCCAAAAAGAAAAAGCCGCAGGCTTTTTCCTGTTTGTAATCCGGGTTGCAGTTTGTGTAAGGATCGATTGAGAAAGGATGAAAACTATCAGACATTAAATGCTAAGATGGAAAAACATGCAACTTCATTGACAAGTAGGGGAGATGGACCGGCACATAAAACAAAATTACATAAAGGATCGATGTAGTTCATCATAAATAGTGTCAGTTAAGAAAATCTCATGTAGTAGTTATGAATTGTAATAAAGAACGAACTCTTGCCTATACTAACATGTATAGGCAACTTAACTATACTTAATACCGTAATTAAGAACGAATTCTAGCCCATAGTAAAATAAATCATCATATACTATATTTTAGTTTATAATTAAAAAGGAACTTTTGCCTATACTAACTTATCAATGCAACTTAACTATAGTGTAGGCTTGTACAGTTATATTTAAAGTCAATATATTAAAAATTCCCTCTAACGGGGAATCGCACTCCGGTTATTTGCGTGACAAGCGGGTATGCTCACCATTGTGCCATCCGAGACTTATGAAAAATAAGTTCTATGTAAGACATGATAATAAAGTTGTTAATACAATAAAAAAATTGTATAAGGTATCAGTCTGGTTAATTATAAATAGGGATTATATAAGTTTCATCGGTATCATGGCTGTAGAGATGGTTGAAATAAAAAAGGCTAATAATCAATTATGATCGGTAATAATAAAAGCCATGAAAGGTACCTTGTAAGATCCTACATGCCTTACTCTACAGTTTAGACTAGCTTCTCGGCCCAGGGCAACACTGACGTTTTGAGGGTCTTCAACAAACTCTGGACGCTCTGCAAGACAATTACGAAAATAATTATATTGTATGCGCATTAGCTGAATCATCAAAACAAAACTTGTGTAAACTATATCTGAAACACTAATAAAAGTATCTTATAATTTTTGTGAAACATAATTTTATCTTGATGTTTTGAAAAAAGGTCGCACTTGTAACTAGTATCATATTACTTGCAACTCTTCATATCCAAATCGACATTTAAAGACTGGGAGTGGTGTAGAAGAAGCAGTATTTTTTTCCGCCAATTTACCCTGATATCCAGTATTAAATTTGTATTAAAATTGTATCAAAATTGGAGCTATTTATAAAAACAACCTACATAAAAGGAATTTTTCAAGACGTAGTCCAATAGAAAGAAGGGTTTACATTTCTATGAAACAATCTCATGCATTCAGGAAACAGGGACGTACATAGGGGATAGGCTAGTTAACCAATCTTCCCCTCAAAATCCTGAATTTCTGGGCACTATTCCATCTAGAACACTCAAATTATCTGTATAATCTACATGCAGGAGAGTTTTAAATTTCTCATTTGAATCCATAGTCTCCAAATGCCTTTATCATGCTCCTTAGGATAAAGTCCATCAAAATGATTCACATAAATGGGGATAAAAAATAACCTTGCTGCATTGGTGCTTATGATTCTTGATGGTTCGTACTCACATACACCTTACTAGTTTATCTGTAAGGATTTCTATGGATTGTTCTGAAATTCTTTATTAAAATTCTTTTCTTGCCATCTACATCTCTCTTAGTATCAACTTTTTAGTATACTATAACGTTAGACCATATTTTAAACTGACAACACTGCTCAAACACCACTTGTGTATTATACAGTACACATCGAAAAAGTAAAGCTAGGTCAAGTCATAAGACCATTTTATCATCGTTAACCATTTTTATAGATTGATATTGTTCCAAATTTATAATAAATAAGGTTTGAATTAACATGCTCTTCAGGGTTACCTTAACTGCTAAACACTTTAACTCTTTTTTTCTCCATCTTCCAAGCTCCGATGTCTCTGATTGGCTCCTAAAAAACGGATGCTGGCTAAAAAAAACAGTCTGGTTGAAAAACTTGGAGTTGAAACAAACTTGTGTGGGGAATCCCCGCTCATACTGCTATCTTTTTGCAATGTTTAGGAACCGGACGGGAATCCCCGCTCGCTTAGAAAGGTACCAATGAAAGGCAAGCAAAACTCTCACCCATCCCTCCAAAAATATTTTATTCAGAGATTTCTTGTTAAAAAATTATCCAATCACTAATTAGAATCAATCACACTCCTATTATTCAAACATTAATTAATATCGTTCATAGAGTCCAATTTTGCGAATTCCTTATCCCTTTTTGCAAATGTCAATCAAAAAATTCCTTTGTAAAAGCGTGTTTAATCACGTTACTTGGAAAGGTATCCATAAGTACATGCTCTGAAAAGGTGCCAAGGAACGTAATCTCGTCAAACTGTTTCTTGTATAATTCCATGTGCAATTCATATCAAAAGCAATAACCAGTCTGGTAATCTGCCTTGGAAAGGTGCCAAGGAACGTAAAGGCCCTAAAATGGAACATAGCACTCTACTAATTTATCCCACGGAAAACTCCCCCATGAAGAATTTCTACCGTGGAAATCTCCCCCCCCCCAGAACGAAACTCTAGATGATAACTGTCCCGTAAAAAATATCCCTTCGGACAATTCCCCTAAACATCTCCACATTTCAATTTGAGTCGGCTAAGAGAAAGTAAGACAAATAAAAAGAAATTCCCCTAATGTAAAATTTCCCTTGGAAAGTTTCCCCCGACCCCGGATACTTTTCTCCCCACTGAAAAATTATCTCCGTGAAAAATTCATTGAGGAGAACCCCCCCCCCCAAAAAAAAAATGTCTGAATACTTCCCAATGATAAATGCTGTACGTAAACAATGGGCAAATTTAATGATTTACAGACCTTTCCCCAGGGGGTGTGGGAGGTTATGTTGCCTCTAAAGGCATAATTACTGGGCTTTTCAACTATGCTGAACAATATGGCTATCTAAAAGTTTTGATCAGTTGAATTTGAGGAAAAAAGAGGGATGGAAGAGGGGCTAGCTACCCTCAAATCTGTTTGGTCACTAAAAAGGGTACTAGAACCAATTTCCGTTCAAATGAGCCCTTTTCCGATATTTTAGGACTATTGGTTTAATGCGATCACCCCTGGGGAAAACATAAAAAAAAAATTAACACGCATCCGTGATCCTTCTTCTCGCAAAAGGTACAAAATTCCACTTTTTTGCAGAAGGTAGCTTGAAATTCTTTAATTGGATTCTCGGATATGCTGAATCTGATGGTGTGATTTTCATTAAGATTCCTTGTCTCTTAGGGGGCATTTTCCCCTTTTCCGAAAATGAGGTAATTTTTTTCAGGCTCGTAGCTTTTGATGGGTAAAACTGAACTTAATAAATTTTATATATTTGGAATCAGCATAATAAGCTGATTCTTTTATATATTTATTGATAACCCTTTTTTAGAGTTTCGGTTACTATTGAGCCACATCGCCCTTTAGTTTTAGTTCGTTACCACGAACTGTTTAATCAGTGTGGAATTTTATCTTGTCATTATCGTGGAAAACTTTCCTTGTGTCTTTCTATTTTTCAATGCATACTTTACTATTTTTTTTATGATAAGAGCTTTGCTCCCCAATATCAATGCAAATACAGGATTTTTTTTTTTGGGGGGGGAGGGGTTAACTCCCCAAAACTGCCCATTCGATATGCCCTTGTATACTCAGGAAGTAGACTCATGATGAATAATGAAGCTTATAAGTCTCATTAGTTTGGAAAGGTAGTAATGATTGAATTATAGTTGCACTTTTTGTAATTGAAACATGGAAATTGTTAATCAGAGTGGTATGTGGCGTATAGAACCGAATTACCGGAATAGTAGTGACTCAAATAAATTTTACGTAAAGATACGGGAAATAACAGGCAAAGTCCCATATAAACATATGGTATCAGTAGAGTAGTAGGTACCATTTTGCGTAAGCCCCTAGGAATTCCCATACTATTTGCTTGCGTCTCGAAACCTTTTCAAAGAGAGTCAGAACTCCCTCACACAGTTTGACGTAGAATTTTTTTTTTAAGAGTGACAATTTCCAGACAACATTGGCATGCGTCTTATTGGGATTAAGAAAACAATGGATGGAAATGTGCGATTCCATACACCTTGACAAAAGTATTTTTTTTTTACAATGGGCATTTTTTTTCTGATAAAGAAAAAGGGTTTAGCATTTGTGAATACTTCGATATGTGCTGTATAATACACAAGTGATGTTTGGACAGTGTTGTCAATTTAAAATAGTTTAACATTATACTGTACGAAGAAGTTGATACTAAGAGCGGTGTAGATGACAAGAAAAGATTTGTAATAACGTATAGCTTTATTTCTTCGATGGGTTCCGTGTAATACATAAGTGGTGGGGTGATGGCAGAAAGATCTCTTAGAGTACTTATAGTGATGTACGATGGGCCGAGCTGCTAACGAAAACCCCATCTGGATGAGTTGAAATAAAAAAATTTAACAAGAAATGGCTGAAAAGTGTTTTTGGGGAGAAGGCTTGATTGTGTACTGTATAATTCACAAGTGATGTTTGGAAAACGGTTTCAATTGAAAATAGTTTAATATTATACTATACGAAGAATTTAATACTAAGAAGGGTGTAGATGACAAGGAAGGAAGTTCAACAGAAGACTTATCAAGATTTATGATATGTTTCGTGTAAAACAAACGCCGTTGTGTGATGTCAGTAGTATGTATTAGTCTAGTTATAGTGTGATAGTGGAATGGGGAGTTTCTAGTGAAAAATCCATGTGGATGAGTTGAAATAAAATTTTTAACGAGAAATGTCTGAAAATTGTTTTTGGGGGGATGGGGCGATGACAGATTGGATGTCTCAGACTAGTGATAATGCTGTACTATGGTACGAATTGCTTGTGAAAAACCCAAATGAATGACTTGAAATAAAATTTTTAACAAGAAATATCTGAAAAGTATTTTTTGGGGGATGGGGCGATGACAGAGTGGATGTCTTAGACTAGTTATAGTGCTGTACTCTGGCATGAATTGCTTTCGAAAACCCGGATGAATTAATTGAAAATAAAGTTTTAACAAGAAATGTCTGAAAAGTATTTTTGGGGGGATGGAGCGATGACAGATTGGATGTCTCAGACTAGTGATAGTGCTGCACTGTGGTACGAATTGCTTGTGAAAAACCCAAATGAATGACTTGAAATGAAATTTTTAACATGAAATGTCTGAAAAGTACTTTTTGGGGGATGGGGCGATGACAGAGTGGATGTCTTAGACTAGTTATAGTGTTGTACTCTGTCATGAATTGCTTTCGAAAACCCGGATGAATTAGTTGAAAATAAAGTTTTAACAAGAAATGTCTGAAATGTATTTTTTGGGGGGATGGGGCGATGACAGAGTAGATGTCTTATACTAGTTATATTGATGTACTCTGGCATGAATTGCTTTCGAAAACCCGGATGAATTAGTTGAAAATAAAGTTTTAACAAGAAATGTCTGAAAAGTAGTTTTTTGGGGGACGGGGCGATGACAGAGTGGATGTCCTAGACTAGTTATAGTGCTGTACTCTGGCATGAATTGCTTTCAAAAACCCGGATGAATTAGTTGAAAATAAAGTTTTAACAAGAAATGTCTGAAAAATATTTTTTGGGGGATGGAGCGATGACAGATTGGATGTCTCAGACTAGTAATAGTGCTGTACTGTGGTACGAATTGCTTGTGAAAAACCTAAATGAATGACTTAAAATAAAAATTTTTAACAAGAACTGTCTGAAAAGTATTTTTTGGGGGATGGGGCGATGACAGAGTGGATGTCTTAGACTAGTTATAGTGTTGTACTCTGGCATGAATTGCTTTCGAAAACCCGGGTGAATTAGTTGAAAATAAAGTTTTAACAAGAAATGTCTGAAAAGTATTTTTTTGGGGATGGGGTGATGACAGAGTGAATGTCTTAGACTAGTTATAGTGCTGTACTCTGGCATAAATTGCTTTCGAAACCCCTGATGAAATAGTTGAACATAAAGTTTTAACAAGAAATGTCTGAAAAGTATTTTTTTGGGGGGATGGGGCGATGATAGAGTGGATGTCTTAGACTAGTTATAGTGCTGTACTCTGGCATGAATTGCTTTCTAAAACCCAGATGAATTAGTTGAAAAAAAAATTTAACAAGAAATGTCTGAAAAGTATTTTTTTTCTTTACTTGATGGTCATTCAAAAAGCGAAGATTTTTGTTAAATAAATAATTCTTCTACCTTTTAAAATAGCTTTACGGGGTTTGAGAGACTCTGTTGTTTTATTCTGTGTGATTTTATCTTTACTTGATGGTCATTCAAAAAGCAAGGATTTTGTTAAACAAATAATTCATATACCTTTTAAAATAGCTTTACGGGGTTTGAGAGACTCTGTTGTTTTATTCTGTGTGATTTTTTCTTTACTTGATGGTAATTCAAAAAGCGAGGATTTTTGTTAAATAAATAATTCTTATACCATTTAAAATAGCTTTACGGGGTTTGAGAGACTCTGTTGTTTTATTCTGTGTGATTTTTTCTTTACTTGATGGTCATTCAAAAAGCGAGGATTTTTGTTAAATAAATAATTCTTGTACCTTTTAAAATAGCTTGACGGGGTTTGAGAGACTCTGTTGTTTTATTCTGTGTGATTTTTTCTTTACTTGAAGGCCATTCAAAAAGCGAGGATTTCTGTTAAATAAATATTTCTTGTACCTTTTAAAATAGCTTTACGGGGTTTGAGAGACTCAGTTGTTTTATTCTGTGTGATTTTTTTTTACTTGATGGTCATTCAAAAAGCGAGGATTTTTGTTAAATAAATAATTCTTATGCCATTTATAATATGTTTACGGGGTCTGAGAGACTCTGTTGTTTTATTCTGTCTGATTTTTTCTTCACTTGATGGTCATTCAAAAAGCGAGGATTTTTGTTAAATAAATAATTCTTATACCTTTTAAAATAGCTTTACAGGAATTGAGAGACTCTGTGTTTTTACATGAAAACAACTTCAACCGTGGTCCGCAATCGGAAATTGAATTATAAAGAAGTTTTCAACTGAAAGTAAGGAGCAACATCAAAACTTAAACGGGTGGGCTGTTTGTATTTCTTTGGGCTATGTGTGTGTCTTCGGGCTGTTTGATTCTTTTTGGTGTGTTTGTATCTGTTTGGGCTGTTTGAGTCTTTTTGGTCTGTGTTTGTCTCTTTGGGCTGTTTGTGTCTCTTTGGGCTGTTTGTGTTTCTTTGGGTTATGTGTGTCTCTTTGGACTGTTTGAGTCATTTTGGTCTGTGTGTGTTTCTTTTGGCTGTTTATGTCTCTTAGGGTCGAGTGTGTCTCTTTGGGCTATGTATGTCTCTTTAGGGTGTTTGAATATTTTTGGTGTGTATGGGTGTTTTTTTTGTATTTGGGCTGTGTGTGTGTCTTTTGGCTGTGTGTGTCTCTTCGGGCTGTGTGTGTCTCTTTAGCCTGTGTGTGTCTCTTTGGGCTGTGTGTGTCACTTTAGGCGGTGTGTCTCTTTGGGCAGTTTGAATCTTTTTAGTCTATGTGGTCTCTTTTGGATTTTTTTGTAGTTTTGTGCTTTGCTTGTCTCTTTTGGATGTTTTAGTCTCTTTGGGCCGTATGTGTCTCTTTGGGCTGTATGTGTCTCTTTGGGCTGTGGGTGTCTTTTTGTGATGTGTGTGTCTCTTTAGGTTGTATGTGTCTCTTTGAACTGTGTGTCTTTTTGTGGGTGTTTGTCTTTTTGGTCTTTATGTGTCTCTTTGGGCTATGTGTGTCTCTTTGGGCTGTTTGAGTCTTTTTGGACTGTGTATGTCTCTTTCGGCTGTTTGTGTCTCTTTGGACTGTGGGTGTCTCTTTGGGCTGTGGGTTGATTGGCAGAAGGATGTATTAGCGAAGTAATAGTGCAGGGCGAGTTGCTAGTGAATAAGGGTTCGCGAATATTAGCTTAGGAAATCTAAGCTAATAAGGGTTTTTGACCGTAAACTCTAGTTTTTTGCCAGTTTGTAGCTTACGCACTAATATCAATATCAGTAACGATTCTATTTGAACTTTCTCCAAGTTGATCAAATTTGTCTCTAAACGGTTCATGAAAAAAAATTGTTTAAGGGAAGAAAAAAAAACCCTAAAAAAATTTAGTAAAATCTTTATCAACACTCAGAGCAGGGGGGTGTTGGGATTGAATCTCAGAGAAACAAAGAATTTACTTTTTTTTTAAATGTGACTCAAATACATTTTGTTCTTTTCACTGGCTTGAAATTGCATAAAAATGAGCCAATCATGTTTTACAATCCTATTGTTTGCTCAAAATTGGACAAAGCAACGACGATTAGGCTAGTTTATTTTGCATGATATTTCTAAAGCCAATTAAGATGAAGAAATGTCTTCAAAGTCAAGGATATAAGAAAAAAAGTTCTGGATATTTTTGCCAGTTTGTAGTTTACGCACTAATATCGATATCAGTAACAATTCTATTTGAACTTTCTCCAAGTTGATCAAATTGGTCTCTAAACGGTTCATGATAAAAAAAATAGTTTGGGACAAGAAAAAAAAACCTAAAATAATGTCGTGAAATCATTTTCAACATTCAGAGCAGGGGGGGCACTGGGATTGAATAATAGAGAAACAACGAATTTACTTTTTTTTTAAATATGACTCAAAGACGTTTCGTTCTTTTCAATGGCTTGAAATTGCATACAAACGAGCCAATCAGGTGTTACAATCCTTTTGTTTGCTCAAAATTTGACAAAGCAACGACGGTTAGGCTAGTTTATTTTGCATGATATTTCTAAAGCCAATTAACATGAAGAAATGTCTTCAAAGTCAAGGCTATAAGAAAAAAAAAGTTCTAGATATTTTTGTCAATTTGTAGTTTACGCACTAATATCGATATCAGTAACGATTCTATTTGAACTTTCTCCAAGTTGATCAAATTTGTCTCTAAACAGTTCATGATAAAAAAATAGTTTGGGACAAGAAAAAAAAACCCTAAAATAATGTCGTGAAATCATTTTCAATACTCAGAGCAGGGGGGGGCGCTGGGATTGAATCATAGAGAAACAACGAATTTACTTTTTTTTTAAATGTGATTCAAAGACGTTTCCTTTTTTTCACTGGCTTGAAATTGCATACAAACGAACCAATCAGGTGTTACAATCCTTTTGTTTGCTTAAAATTTGACAAAGCAACGACGGTTAGGCTAGTTTATTTTGCATGATATTTCTAAAGCCAATTAAGATGAAAAAATGTCTTCAAATTCAATGCTATAAGAAAAAAAAAGTTCTAGATATTTTTGTCAGTTTTTAGTTTATGCACTAATATCAATACCAGTAACGATTCTATTTGAACTTTCTCCAAGTTGATCAAATTGGTCTCTAAATAGTTCATGATAAAAAAAATAGTTTGGGACAAGAAAAAAAAAACCCTAAAATAATGTCGTGAAATCATTTTCAACACTCAGAGCCGGGGAGCGCTGGGATTGAATCATAGAGAAACAACGAATTTTTTTTTTTTTAAATGTGACTCAAAGACGTTTCGTTCTTTTCACTGGGTTGAAATTGCATAAAACGAGCCAATCAGGTGTTACAATCCTTTTGTTTGCTCAAAATTCGACAAAGCAATGATGATTAGGCTAAAGTTCTGGATATTTTTGTCAGTTTGTAGTTTACGCACTAATATCAATATCAGTAACGATTCTATTTGTTTTTTTTTATTTATTTGTTCGACTTGATAGAAATTCTGAAACCAGTTCAACATTCACCTCTTGGAGACACAATACAGAAATTTAATTCAGGAAATTATATAAAAAAAAATGAACAAATTCCTTATTAACATTCATTATCGATTGAATTAGCTTCCTAGACAGACAATACAGCAATTTCACAAAATCTAAGCATAAGAGTGATTAAATTCTATATAAACATACATTTCTCGGATACAGCGGAAAAAGTTGACAAAATCTAAGTATCAGTAAGAATAAATTCATTTTCAAAGTTTTTATCGGATACATCAGATAACAGTCATAAAATCCAAGTTCTATTCATTTTGGCTTCATGTGTTGTTACGTTGAATTTAGATTAGACCGGTTTTTATTTCTATGGTAGAGACTAGCATATATTTTTAGAGTAGAAAAAAATTCTGGTTAGTCTGAAGTTGATTGTGAGAGTGTTGTATTTGTGTGTGTGTGTGTGTGTGTGTGTTTTCAACAAAATAACCATCTCAACATTTTTATCACATGGGTTTGGGGGAAGGGGCTACTTACCCTCCAATCTGTTTTCACTCGTAAAAAGTGAACTAGAGCTTTTAATTTCCAATCAAATAGTAGACATTTTTTTTTCAATGTGTCCAAGGCAGAGCAATTTCTTCATAGATTCCACTATTTAATGACCACCTTCGGCGCGCCAAACTTTAGCCTAATCATCATTGCTTTGTCGAATTTTGAGCAAACAAAAAGATATTAACACCTGATTGGCTCGTTTGTATGCAATTTCAACCCAGTGAAAAGAACCAAACGTCTTTGAGTCACATTTAAAAAAAAAAAAATTCGTTGTTTCTCTATGATTCAATCCCAGCGCTCCCCTGCTCTGAGTGTTGAAAATGATTTCACGACATTATTTTAGGGTTATTTTTTCTTGTCCCAAACTATTTTTTTATCATGAACTATTTAGAGACCAATTTGATGAACTTGGAGAAAGTTCAAATAGAATCGTTACTGATATTGATATTAGTGCATAAACTACAAACTGACAAAAATATCTAGAACTTTTTTTTTCTTATAGCATTGAATTTGAAGACATTTCTTCATCTTAATTGGCTTTAGAAATATCATGCAAAATAAACTAGCCTACCCGTCGTTGCTTTGTCGAATTTTTAGCAAACAAAAGGATTGTAACACCTGATGGGCTCGTTTGTATGCAATTTCAAGCCAGTGAAAAGAACGAAACGTCTTATTGAAAGCATTGTCGTAGAAACTTCATAAGGGCTTATTTGATTGGAAATTGAAAGGGCTAGTGCCCTTTTTAATAGTTGAAAGTCATTGAAGAAAGACTAACGCCCTTCTCATGCCCACCCTTTTCCCAGACACATCCAATCAAAATTTTGAGATAGCAATTTTTTTTAACATAGTTGACAGTTCTGGAAATTAGGTCATAGAGGATGACAACCACCCTCACAGCCCTTAGGGTAAGGGTTGTAATTTATGCCCTGGGGGCATATGAAGTGTTTATAGGAAGTGTTGTCGTAGAAACTCAAAATGGGCTTATTCGATTGGAAATCGAAAGGTCTAGTGCCTTTTTTAATAGACGAAAGTGATTGGAGGGCTTGACATTTTTATAGTAAAGATCGATGTGGGTATAATGTATTATTTATTTTGCTGTTGTTGTTGTTGTTTAGAAGTAGAATGCTAATATTGAATACTACCGCTGCTATAGGAAAACATTTCTACCGCTGCTGTAGGAATTCCCACACTATTTGCTTGATTCTCTACACCTTTTCAAAGAGAGTGAGTATCTTCTCACATGGCCTTCCAATGTTATTCTATGGGACCTCTACACGTGATTAAACACGTTTTGCTTGCTTTCCTTGGTACCTTTCCAAACGAGCGGGGATTCCCCACCGGTTCCTAAACATTGCAAAAAAGTGAGCAGTATGAGCGGGGATTCCCCACACAAGTTTGTTTCAACTCCAAGTTTTTCAACCAGACTGTTTTTTGAGCCAACATCCGTTTTTAGGGGTCCAATCGGAGACAGCGGAGGTTGCTCAATATACGATAACTCGACTGGTGATTGGTTACAAATAAAAGGAGTGATTTTTTATTCGTCCTTGAGATTTTGTATAAAATGCTCATACCTTACGATTAAATTTTAATAATGGATAGCTTTACTTCTTCGATGTGTTCGGTATAATACACAAGTGGCGTTTGAACAGTGTTGTCAGCTTGAAATAGAGTCTAACGTTATAGTATACTAAAATATGATACTAAGAGAGATGTAGATAGCAAGAAAATAATTTTAATAATGAAATTCAGAACAAACCGTAGAAATCCTTGCAAATCAAGTAGTAAGGTGTATGTGAGTACGAACCATCAAGGATCGTAAGCACCAATGACCCTAACCAGCAGAGACATCAACCCTCCAAAGGTCTCCTCTCCCCAAACTCGAAGGTCGCCCCCGCCCCTCCAACTTTTTGGCCCCCGCCCCCCATTTTTTTTTGGAATTTTGTTTTTATTTTTTTTATAATTTTTTTTAACATGATATATTTTTTCACCTTTTTTTTACATGTCTTCGAATGAGATGAAACATGCTTAAAACAAAACAAAAAAATCATAGTTAAATTCTATTGATTTTTCAAAGTTCATTTTGAATGTCTTTCGTTGAAATGCAAGAGTTGGAATATTTCATTAGTGTTTTGTTGTGGATTACCTGGTCACACTTACATTCTCGTGATTTTTCAAAGTTCATTTTGAGTTTATTTCTTAGAAATGCAAGAGTTGGAATATTTCAGTAGTGTTTTGTTATGGTTTACCGTGTCACAGTTACATTCTCTTCATTTTTCAAAGTTCATTTTGGATTTCTTTCGTTGACATGCAAGTTTGAATATTTCAGTAGTGTTTTGTTATGGCTTACATTGTCACAGAGGCTCATAGGTGAAACTTAAGTCCAATTTTGGATCGAAAAATAAACTATTTCTGTAAAATTTGAGCTAATAAGGGTTTTTGACTATAAACTCTAGTTTTTTGTAAGAAAAATATGGAAAATACAATTGTCTGGTTCAAATGTGAAACTTAAGTCCATTTTTGGATCGAAAAATAAACTATTTCCGTAAAATCTGAGTTAATAAGGGTTTTTGACCGTAAACTCTAGTTGTGTTTTTTTTGCAAGAAAATTATGGAAAATACAATTCGTTGGCTCATAGGTGAAACTTAAGTCCAGTTTTTGGATCGAAAAATAAACTATTTCTGTAAAATCTGAGCTAATAATGGTTTTTGATCGTAAACTCTAGTTTTTTGTAAGAAAATTATGGAAAATACAATTCTCTGGTTCAAATGTGAAACTTAAATCCATTTTTGGAGCGAAAAATAAAACCATTTCCGTAAAATCCGAGCTAATAAGGGTTTTTGACCGTAAACTCTAGTTTTTTTTGTAAGAAAATTATGGCAAATACAATTCTCTGCTTCAAATGTGAAACTTAAGTCCAATTTTTGGATCGAAAAATAAAAATATTTCCGTAAAATCTGAGCTAATAAGGGTTTTCGACCGTAAACTCAATTGACAAAATCTAAGTATCAGAGTGACTAAATTTTTTATCAAAATCCTTTGCCAGATACATCGAATAAAATTGATAAAATATAAGTGTTAGAGTGAAATTGTTTTTATCAACATCTTTTGTCGGATACATCAAATAAAATTGACAAATCTAAATTTCAGAATTAATAAATTCATTATCAACATCTTTTGTCAGATATGTCGGATAAAATTGACAAAATCTAAGTATCAGAGTGAATATTTTTTTTATCAACATCCTTTGCCAGATACATCGAATAAAATTGATAAAATATGAGTGTAAGAGTGAATAAATTTTTCTATCAATATCCTTTTGTCAGATACATCAAATAAAATTGAAAAAATCTAAATTTCAGAACGAATAAATGCTTTAACAACATCCTTTATAAGATATGTCTGATAAAATTGACAAAATCTAAGTATCAGAGTGACTAAATTTTATATCAACATCCTATTCTCGGATACATAGCATAAAATTGACAAAATCTAAGTATCAGAGTGAATAATTTTTTTTTATCAACATCCTTTGCTAGATACATCGAATAAAATTGATAAAATCTAAGTTTCGGTGTGAATAAATTTTTTTTATCAGCATCCTTTGTCAGATACATCAAATAAAATTGACAAAATCTAAATTTCAGAATGAATAAATTCATTATCAATATCATTTTTCGGATAGAATTGACAAAATCTAAGTATCAGAGTGACTGAATTCTATATCAACATCCTTTTCTAGGTTACATAGGATAAAATTGACAAAATCGAAGTGTCAGTGTGAATAAATTTTTTTATCAACATCCTTCTCAGATACATCAAATAAAATTGACAAAATCTAAATTTCAGAATGAATAAATTCATTATCAAAATCATTTGTCGGATAAAATTGACAAAATCTAAGTATCAGAGTGACTGAATTCTATATCATCATCCTTTTCTCGGATACATAGGATAAAATTGACAAAATATAAGTGTCAGAGTGAATACATTTTTTTATCAACATCCTTTGTCAGATACATCAAATAAAATTGACAAAATCTAAATTTCAGAATGAATAAATGCTTTAACTACATCATTTATCGGATATAGCGGATAAAATTGACATAATCTAAATTTAAGAATGACTAAATTCGATATCAACATCCTTTTTCAGATGTCTGATAAATTGATAAAATATAATGGTCAAAGTGAATATTTTTTTTTATCAACATCGTTTGGCAGATAAATCAGATAAAATTGACAAAATCTAAGTTTCAGAATGAAAAAATGCTTTAACAACATTCTTTTATCGGATATGTCGGATACAATTGACAAAATCTAAGTATTAGAGTGGCTAAATTCTATATCAACATCCTTTTCTCGGATACATAGGATAAAATTGACAAATTATAAGTATTAGAGTGAATTATTTTTTTTTATCAACATCCTTTGGCAGATACATCGGATAAAATTGACAAAATCTAAATTTCAGAATGAATAAATTCAATATCAACATCCTTTGACGGATATGTCAGATAAAATCGACAAAATCTAAGTATCAGAGGGACTAAATTCTATATCATCATCCTTTTCTCGGATACATAGGATAAAATTGACAGAATCTAAGTGTCAGTGCGAAATTTTTTTTTATCAACATCCTTTGTCAGATACATCAAATAAAATTGAGAAAATCTAAATTTCAGAATGAATAAATTCAATATCAACATCCTTTGACGGATATGTCGGATAAAATTGACAAAATCTAAGTATCAGAATGACTAAATTCTATATCTTCATCCTTTTCTCGGATACATAGGATAAAATTGACAGAATCTAAGTGTCAGTGTGAAATTTTTTTTTTATCAACATCCTTTGTCAGATACATCAAATAAAATTGACAAAATCTAAATTTCAGAATGAATAAATTCATTATCAACATCCTTTGTCGGATATGTCGGATAAAATTGACAAAATATAAGTGTCAGAGTGAATAATTTTTTTTTATCAACATCCTTTGTCAGATATATCAAATAAAATTGACAAAATCTAAATTTCAGAATGAATAAATGCTTTAACAACATCCCTTATCGGATATGTCGGATAAAATTGTCATAATCTAAGTATCAGAGTGACTAAATTCTATATCAACATCCTTTTCTGAGATACGTAGGATAAAATTGACAAATTCTAAGTGTCAGTGTGAATAAATTTTTGTTTATCAACATCCTTTGTCAGATACATCAAATAAAATATACAAAATCTAAATTTCAGAATGAAAAAATTCATTATCAGCATCCTTTGTCGGATATGTCAGATGAAATTGACAAAATATAAGTGTCAGAGTGAATAATTTTTTTTAATCAACATCCTTTGTCAGATACATCAAATAAAATTGACAAAATCTAAATTTCAGAATGAATTAATGCTTTAACAACATCCTTTATCGGATATGTCTGATAAAATTGACATAATCTAAGTATCAGGGTGACTAAATGCTATATCAACATCCTTTTCTCAGTTACATAGGATAGAATTGACAAATTCTAAGTGTTAGAGTGAATAATTTTTTTTATATCAACATCCTTTGGCAGATACATCGGATAAACTTGACAAAATGCGTGCCAGAGTGAGCAATTTTTTTCTTATCAACATCCTTTGTCAGATACATCAAATAAAATTGACAAAATCTAAATTTCAGAATAAATAAATGCTTTAACAACATCCTTTATCGGATATGTCGGATAAAATTGACAAAATCTAAGTATCAGAGTGACTCAATTCTATATGAACATCTTTTTCTCGGAAACATAGGATAAAATTGACAGAATCTAAGCGTCAGAGTGAACAATTTTTTTTCTCAATATCCTTTTCTCGGACATATCGATTAATATTTACAAAATCTAAATTTCAGAATGAAAAAATTAATTATCAACACCCTCTTTTGGATATGTCGGATAAAATTGACAAAATCTAAATTTCAGGATAAATAAATGCTATAAAAATATCCCTTATCGGATATGTTGAACAAAATTGACAAAATCTAAGTATCCGAGTGACTAAACTCTATATCAACATCCTTTTCTTGGATACATAGGATAAAATTGACAAATTCTAGGTGTTAGAGTGAATACATTTTTTTATCAACATCCTTTGCCAGATACATTGATAAAAATTGACAAAATCTAAGTATCAGAGTGAATAAATTCATTATCAACATCCATTGTCGGATAAGTCGGATAAAATTGACAAAATATAAGTATCAGAGTGAATAATTATTTTATCAACATCCTTTGCCAGATACATCGAATAAAATTGACAGAATCTAAGCGTCAGAGTGAATAAATTTTTTTTTATCAACATCCTTTTCTCGGATACATAGGATAAAATTGACAAAATCTAAATTTCAGAATGAATAAATTCATTATCAACATCCTTTGTTGGATATGTCGGATAAAATTGACAAAATCTAAATTTCAGAATGAATAAATGCTATAACAATGTCCTTTATCAAATATGTCGGATAAAATTGACAAAATCTAAGTATCCGAGTGACTAAACTCTATATCAACATCCTTTTCTCGGATACATAGGATAAAATTCACAAATTCTAAGTGTTAGAGTGAATAAATTTTTTTATCAACATCCTTTGCCAGATACATCGGATAAAATTGACAAAATCTAAGTATCAGAGTGAATAAATTCATTATCAACATCCTTTGTCGGATATGTCGGATAAAATTGACAAAATATAAGTATCAGAGTGAATAATTATTTTATCAACATCCTTTGCCAGATACATCGAATAAAATTGACAGAATCTAAGCGTCAGAGTGAATAAATTTTTTTTATCAACATCCTTTGTCAGATGCATCGAATAAAAATTGACAAAATTTGTCAGAGTGAATAAATTCATTATCAACATTCTTTGTCGGATATGTCGGATAAAATTGATAAAATCTAAGTATCAGAGTGAGTAAATTCCATATCAATATCATTTTCTTGGATATATGGGATAAAATTGACAAAATCTAATTATCAGAGTGAATAAATGCTTGATCAACATCCTTTAAATGCATTATCAACATCATTTGTCGGCTAAATCAGGTACAATTGATAATATCGACCTGGAGGGTACACCGTGGCGGCGCATGGAAAGGGATATAGACATGAACATCCGAAATAAAATTAGTTATTATTTATTCGCTAATTTAAGTGTAGTTGCGTGTCCAAACGTACCCTCTAATAAATTAAACCTACAAAATGAGATAAAGCTATGTCGACTTTGCATGTCTCTCTCACTATGTATGTGCCGTCGTGGTGTACACTCCATGTCTTTCTTGTCAATTGTATCGGATATATCTGACTAATGATGTTGATAATGCATTTAAAAGATGGTGGTAAAGCTTTTGTTTACTTTAATACTTAGATTTGGCTACTTTTAACATACGTATCCGAAAAAATTCTAACAATGTAGAACTCATTAATTTTGATACTTAGATTTTATAAATTGTATTCGACATATCCGACAATGGAAGTTGATAATCAATTTATTCACTCTGACAAATTTTTTCAATTTTTATTCGATGCATCTGACAAAGGATGTTGATAAAAAAAATGTATTCACTCTGACACTTAGATTCTGTCAATTTTATTCGATGTATCTGGCAAAGGCTGTTTATAAAAAAAATTATTCACTTTGATACTTAGATTTTGTCAATTTTATCTAACATATCCGACAAAGCATGCTGATAATGAATTTTTTCACCATGGTACTTAGATTTTTTCAATTTTATCCAATGTATCTAGCAAAGGATGTTTATAAAAAAATTTATTCACTCTAACACCTAGAATTTGTCAATTTTATCCGAGAAAAGGATGTTGATATAGAATTTAGTCACTCTGATACTTAGATTTTGTCAATTTTATCCGACATATTTGATAAGGGATATTGTTATAGCATTTATTCATCCTGAAATTTATATTTTGTCAATTTTATCCGACATATCCAATAAAGGATGTTGTTAATTCATTTATCCATTCTGAAATTCAGATTTTGTCAATATTATTATGTGTGTCCAAGCAAGGAATGTTCATAAAAAAAAATTTATTCAGTCTGATACTTAGACTCTGTCAATCTTAGCGTCTATACACGAGAAAAGAATCTTGATATATAATTTAACCCCTCTGATGCTTAGATTTTGCCCATTTTATCCGACATATGCAACGAATGATGTTGTTAAAGTATTTATTCATTCTGAAATTTAGATTTTGTAAATTTTATTTGATGTATCTGACAAAGGATGTTAATAAAAAAAATTTATTCACTCTGGCACGCATTTTGTCAATTTTATCCAATGTATCTGCCAAAGAATGTTGATAAAAAAATTTATTCACTCTAACACTTAGAATTTGTCAATTTTATCCGACATATCCGACAAAGGATGTTGATATAGAATTTATTCATTCTGTAATTTAGATTTTCTGAATTTTATCCGCCATATCCGATAAATGATGTAGTTAAAGCATTTATTCCTTCTGAAATTTAGATTTTGTCAATTTTTTTTGATGTATCTGACAAATGATGTTGATAAAAAAAATATTCACTCTGACACTTATATTTTGTCAATTGTATCCGACATATCCGACAAAGGATGTTGATAATGAATTTATTCATTCTGAAATTTAGATTTTGTCAATTTTATTTGATGTATCTGACAAAGGATGTTCATATAAAAATTTATTCACACTGACACTTAGATTCTGTCAATTTTATCCTATGTATCCGAGAAAAGAATGTTGACATAGAATTCAGTCACTCTGATACTTAGATTTTGTCAATTTTATCTGACATATCTGACAAAGAATGTTGATAATGAATTTATTCATTCTGAAATTTAGATTTTTTCAATTTTATTTGATGTATCTGACAAAGGATGTTGATAAAAAAATTTATTCACTCTGACACTTATATTTTATCAATTTTATTCGATGTATCTAGCAAAGGATGTTGATAAAAAAAAATTATTCACTCTGATACTTCGATTTTGTCAATTTTATCTGACATATCCAACAAAAGGATGTTGATAGTGAATTTATTTATTCAGAAATTTAGATTTTGTCAATTTTATTTGACGTATCTGACAAAGGATGTTGATAAAAAAATTTATTCACACTGACACTTAGATTCTGTCAATTTTATCCTATGTATCCGAGAAAAGGATATTGATATAGAATTTAATCACTCTGATACTTAGATTTTGTCAATTTTATCCGACATATCTGATAAAGGATGTTGTCAAAGCATTTATTCGTTCTGAAATTTAGATTTTGTCAATTTTATTTGATGTATCTGACAAAGGGTATTGATATAAATATTTATTCACTCTTACACTCATATTTTGTCAATTTTATTTGATGTATCTGACAAAGGATGTTGATAAAAAAATATTCACTCTGATACATAGATTTTGTCAATTTTATCCGACATATCTGACAAAGGATGTTGATAATGAATTTATTCATTCTGAAATTTAGATTTTGCCAATTTTATTTGATGTATCCGGCAAAGAATGTTGATAAAAAAAATTTCACTCGAACACCTATATTTTATCAATTTTATTCGATGTATCTGGCAAAGGATTTTGATAAAAAGTTTAGTGACTCTGATACTTAGATTTTGTCAATTGAGTTTACAGTCATAAACCCTTATTAGCTTAGATTTTACGGAAATAGTTTTATTTTTCGATCCAAAAATTGGAATTATGTTTCATATTTGAACCAAAGAATTGTATTTTCCATAATTTTCTTACAAAAAAACTAGAGTTTACGGTCAAAAACCCTTATTAGCTCAGATTTTACGGAAATAGTTTATTTTTCGATCCAAAACTGGACTTAAGTTTCACCTATGAGCCAACGAATTGTATTTTCCATAATTTTCTTACAAAATTCTAGAGTTTACGATCCAAAACCCTTATTAGCTCAGATTTTACGGAAATAGTTTTATTTTTCGATTCAATTTGGACTAACGTTTCATATTGGAACGTAACGATAAAAAACCCTTATTAGCTCAGATTTTATGGATGTAGTTTTATTTTTAGATCCAAAAATTGGACTTACGTTTCACATTTGAACCAGGGAATTGTATTTTCCATAATTTTCTTACAAAAAAAACTAGAGTTTACGGTCAAAAACCCTTATTAGCTCAGATTTTACGGAAATAGTTTATTTTTCGATCCAAAACTGGACTTAAGTTTCACCTATGAGCCAACGAATTGTATTTTCCATAATTTTCTTACAAAAAACTAGAGTTTACGGTCAAAAACCCATAATAAATCAGATTTTACGGATATATTTTTAGTTTTCTATCCTAAAATTGACTCGAGTTTCATACTTGAGGGAGTGAATTGTATTTTACATTATGTTCTTGAAAAAAACTAGATTTTACGGTCAAATAGCCTTATTAACTCAGATTTTACGGAAACAGTTTATTTTTCGATCCAAAAACTGGACTTAAGTTTCACCTATGAGCCAACGAATTGTATTTTCCATAATTTTCTTGCAAAAAAAACTAGAGTTTACGGTCAAAAACCCTTATTAACTCAGATTTTACGGAAATAGTTTATTTTTCGATCCAAAAATGGACTTAAGTTTCACATTTGAACCAGAGAATTGTATTGTCCATAATTTTCTTACAAAAACACTAGAGTTTACGGTCGAAAACCCTTTTTAGCTCAGATTTTACAGAAATAGTTTATCTCTCGATCCAAAACTGGACTTAAGTTTCACTTATGAGCCAACAAATTTTTTTTTCATAATTTTCTTACAAAAAAAATAGAGTTTACGATCAAAAGCCCTTATTAACTCAGATTTTACGGAAATAGTTTATTTTTCGATCCAAAAATGGACTTGAGTTTCACATTTGAACCAGAGAATTGTATTTTCCATAATTTTCTTACAAAAAACTAGAGTTTAAGATCAAAAACCCTTATTAGCTCAGATTTTACGGAAATAGTTTATTTTTTTATCCAAAACTGGACTTAAGTTTCATCTATGAGCCAACAAATTGTATTTTCCATAATTTTCTTACAAAAAACTAGAGTTTACGGTCCAAAACCCTTGTTAGCTCAGATTTTACAGAAATAGTTTTATTTTTCGATCCAAAATTGGACTTACGTTTCACATTTGAACCAAAGAATTGTATTTTCCATAATTTTCTTACAAAAAACTAGAGTTTACGATCAAAAACCCTTATTAGCTCAGATTTTACGGAAATAGTTTTATTTTTCGATCCAAAAATTGGACTTAAGTTTCACCTATGAGCCAGGGAATTGTATTTTCCACAATTTTCTGGCAAAAAAACTAGATTTTACGTTCAAAAACCCTTATTAGCTCAGGTTTTACGGATATAGTTAATTTTTCGATCCAAAACTGGACTTAAGTTTCGCCTATGAGCCAACGAATTGTATTTTCCATAATTTTCTTACAAAAAGCTAGAGTTTACGATCAAAAACCCTTATTAGCTCAGATTTTACGGAAATAGTTTATTTTTCGATCCAAAAGTGGACTTAAGTTTCACATTTGAACCAGAGAATTGTGTTTTCCATAATTTTCTTACACAAAAACTAGAGTTTACGGTCGAAAACCCTTTTTAGCTCAGATTTTACAGAAATAGTTTATCTCTCGATCCAAAACTGGACTTAAGTTTCACTTATGAGCCAACAATTTTTTTTTTTCATAATTTTCTTACAAAAAAAATAGAGTTTACGATCAAAAACCCTTATTAACTCAGATTTTACGGAAATAGTTTATTTTTCGATCCAAAAATGGACTTAAGTTTCACATTTGAACCAGAGAAATGTATTTTCCGTAATTTTCTTACAAAAACTAGAGTTTAAGATCAAAAACCCTTATTAGCTCAGATTTTACGGAAATAGTTTATTTTTTTATCCAAAACTGGACTTAAGTTTCATCTATGAGCCAACGAATTGTATTTTCCATAATTTTCTTACAAAAAACTAGAGTTTACGATCAAAAACCCTTATTAGCTCAGATTTTACGGAAATAGTTTTATTTTTCGATCCAAAATTGGACTTACGTTTCACATTTGAACCAAAGAATTGTATTTTCCATAATTTTCTTACAAAAAACTAGAGTTTACGATCAAAAACCCTTATTAGCTCAGATTTTACGGAAATAGTTTTATTTTTCGATCCAAAAATTGGACTTACGTTTCACATCTGAATCAAAGATTTGTGTTTTCCATAATTTTCGTACAAAAAAACTAGCGTGTAAAAATAAACTTACATATCATTTGAAGATTTACAGAAATAGTTTATTTTTCCATCCATAACTGGACCTCGTCTTACCCCTTAAACAAAAGCCTTTCATTTCCATTATTTTCTTGCAAAAAACTAGTGCGTAAGATCAAGAACCGTTATCAAGTAAGATCATATAAAAAAAGCTTTATTTTTCGAATTAAAAAGGGACTTAAGTTTCACATTTGAACCAGAGACTTGTACTTTCCATAATTTTCTAACAAAAAAACTATAGTTTACGATCAAAAACCCTTATTAGCTCAGATTTTACGGAAATAGTTTATTTTTCGATCCAAAAACTTGACTTAAGTTTCACCTATGAGCCAACGAATTGTATTTTCATAATTTTCTTGCAAAAAAAAACCAACTAGAGTTTACGGTCAAAAACCCTTATTAACTCAGATTTTACGGAAATAGTTTATTTTTCGATCCAAAAATGGACTTAAGTTTCATATTTGAACCAGAGAATTGTATTTTCCATAATTTTCTTACAAAAAACTAGAGTTTACGGTCGAAAACCCTTATTAGCTCAGATTTTACGGAAATAGTTTATCTCTCGATCCAAAACTGGACTTAAGTTTCACCTATGAGCCAACAAATTTTTTTTTTCATAATTTTCTTACAAAAAAATCTAGAGTTTACGATCAAAAACCCTTATTAACTCAGATTTTACGAAAATAGTTTATTTTTCGATCCAAAAATGGAATTAAGTTTCAGATTTGAACCAGAAAATTGTATTTTCCATAATTTTCTTACAAAAAACTAGAGATTACGGTAAAAAACCCTTATTAGCTCAGTTTTTACAGAAATAGTTTATTTTTCGATCCAAAACTGGAATTAAGTTTCACCTATGAGCCTCTGTGACAATGTAAGCCATAACAAAACACTACTGAAATATTCAAACTCTTGCATTTTAATGAAAGAAATCCAAAATGAACTTTGAAAAATCAAGAGAATGTAACTATGACAAGGTAAACGATAACAAAACACTACTGAAATATTCCAACTCTTGCATTTCAATGAAAAAAATCCAAAATCAACTTTTAAAAATCAAGAAAATTTAAGTGTGACAATGTATAACACGACACAATAATCCCTAAATATAAAAAATAGTGCATTTTTACTAGAGAAATCCCAAATGAACAATTTAAATTAATGTAAATGAAAGTTTTTACATATAAACCACAACAATACACTACTATAATATTCAAAATCTTGGATTTATATAACTTAAATTCAAAATGAACTTTGAAAAAACAAGAGAATGTAACTATGATTTTTTGTTTTGTTTTAAGTATGTTTCATCTCATTCGGACATGTAAAAAAAAGTTGAAAAAATATATCATGTTAAAAAATAATAATAAAAAAAATTAAAAAAAATATCCAAAAAAAAATTCCAAAAAAATGGGGAGAGGGGGTAAAAAAGTTGGAGGGGAGGGGGCGCCCTTCGAGTTTGGGGGTAGGGGACATTTGGGGGGTTTAATGTCTCTGCTGGTTAGGGTCATTGGTGCTTATGATCCTTGATGGTTCGTACTCACATACACCTTACTACTTGATTTGCAAGGATTTCTAAGGTTTGTTCTGAATGTCATTATTAAAATTATTTTCTTGCCATCTACATCTCTCTTAGTATCAACTTTTTAGTATACTATAACGTTAGACTCTATTTCAAACTGACAACACTGTTCAAACGCCACTTGTGTATTATACCGAACACATCGAAGAAGTAAAGCTATCCATTATTAAAATTTAATCGTAAGGTATGAGCATTTTATACAAAATCTCAAGGACGAATAAAAAATCACTCCTTTTAGTTGTAACCAATCACCAGTCGAGTTATCATATATTGAGCAACCTCCGCTGTCTCTGATTGGCCCCCTAAAAAACGGATGTTGCCTCAAATAACAGTCTAGTTGAAAAACTTGGAGTTGAAACAAAATTGTGTGGGGAATCCCTGCTCATACTGCTCACTTTTTTGCAATGTTTAGGAACTGGTGGGGAATCCCCACTCGTTTGGAAAGGTACCAAGGAAAGGCAAGCAAAACATGTCTAATCACGTGTAGAGCTCCCATGGAATAACATTGGAAGGCCATGTGAGAAGATACTCCCTCTCTTTGAAAAGATGTAGAGAATCAACCAAATAGTGTGGGAATTCCTACAGCAACGGTAGAAATGTTTTCCTATAGCAGCGGTAGTATTCAATATTAGCATTCTACTTTCAGATCAGGTTACTTTGTATCGAAGGAGTTGTTTTAGGAACTTTGAAAAGGGCACATTCGATTGAAAATAGAAAGGGCTGATGCCCTTTTTGATAGTCGAAAGTCAATGGAGGGAAACTATTCCCCCTCCCACGCCCACCCTCCCATTTGACTTTATGTTTAAAAAGTAAATGTTGCCATAAGATTAAATCAAAATGCACTGTGTTAATGCTAATTCCCAATACGGCATCTCTGCAGTATCCCAAGAACGACTAAGGGTAGTATGTTCAAACTTTCGGGGCTACTTTTGCACTTAATATTTAACCAAATCAAAATAGCGCAAGTGTATCCAAGCTATCAAAGAAAGTAAACATATTTTTTTGCGAATGGTATCAAGTTTTCCATTTCAGGTCAATTAGAGGAGGTATGACACTAAATTAAACACTACTATTTGTGTCCAGATTTTTAAGAGGGTGTATGTTATTAAAAATTGCTGAAAATATTTCTCCAGGATACAAATAGCAGGCCAAACTATAAATTCTTAAAAAAGGAAAAAATTTAAAGTATTATTTTCTATTTCTCTTAAAAGACTATGTCAATATCAAACGAACAGAAATTAATATAAAAAAACTTTTTCCACAAAATAAGTTTTTCAAAGAAAAGTAAAGAACTCCCTTAAACAACAAATGAACAAAAATAAAATCAAATAATCTACCAAGCGCGAAACTACCACAAATCAACATCGACAAATAAATAAAACCCAAAACGAACAGAAATTGCAATAAATAACCGAGTCAAACTCAAAACGAGCAGAAATTAACATAAGTTGGGCTCAAAACCCCAATGCCTTCCCAAGGCCAGAACATAATTTGCATTTTACTGAAAAAAATACAAATGCATATGCATTGTCAGTTTAATGTACATATACTGATATTTAGTAATCAAAATGTTAATATTATTTGATTTATTAAAGTTGTAAAAGTAAAAACATTTATGTTTTTTCAGTAAAGTGCCAATTATATTTTGGTCTTGGGAAGGCATAGAGGTTTTAAGCCCTACTTATGTTAATTTCTGCTCGTTTTGAGTTTGACTCGGTTATCTATTGTAATTTCTGTTCGTTTTGGGTTTCATTTATTTATCGATGCTGATTCGTTGTATTTTGACGCTTTCATGGTAGATTATTTGATTTTATTTTTGCTCATTTTTTATTTAAGGGTTCTTTACTTTTCTTTGAAAAACTTATTTTGTGTAAAAACTTTTTTTAATTAATTTCTTTAATAAGTTAAACAGGCAAGAATAGTTGTGTTTATTTTGGTAATAATAATAATAATAATGTATTATTAAAGCTTTTTTACAGCCATATACAAAACAAAAAAAGAAAAGAAAAAGGATAAATAAAATGAAGACATAATAAAATCACTATCCTCTTAATCAACATTCATACCTTTCAATGCAAAATTTAACACACTTACTACTGTCTGTGGTGAATCTGAACTTAAAATCCTCCAAAGTAGCCAATCATTACCCTCTTTCAAAATTTCTCCCCTTATGTGAGAAAGCCGCCGGCATCACAGGAGGAAATGACCCAGCCCAAATCCAATCTCACCACATTTTAGACAAGTACGCTGCGTTTCCGGACCTTCTCTATTTTTCCAAACTTCTTTTCCTTGTATTGGTAGACAATTGGCTCGAAGCTGAATCCGAGTTTTCATATACTTACTAGGTAATCCCAGCTTCAAATATGTCTCCTGTCCATAAATCCACGTTATATCTCTATACAAAGTAAGACTAGTCGACTTATCTAAAGCTGTCCACCAAAGTTGAATTTCCTGGTCGTGCAATCTTGCTTGGAATTCCTTTATGAAGTTTTCTTGGTCCAGTGCTCCCTGTCCTCCATTCCACGCGTCTGAAAAGCCTGTTTCCTGTAGTATTTTCTGATCTGTGCTGTCCAAGTGGTTTTACTTTTTTGGGTGAGAAGATCTTTATAAGCAGCAAGAATAAGTCTTTCCTCGGGTAAATTCAGGATTTTGAGCCAAAACTTGATCATCTGTATCTTTCTTCGTATTTTTAATATGTAGATGCCTAGGTCACCTTTCAATACTAGAGAGTGAGTTGTTTTATGCAGCCCATATGCATGCTTCTAGTATTGTAGTTGTAGAGTTTCTAATGCTTATGCAGTCTGGTAGCCCCAAATTTCTGCCCCGTAATGCAGTATGGGTAAAACTTTTGTGATAAATATATGCTTATGAAGGCTGAGATCGCTTATTCCTGTTGTAACGTTGCTTCTGTAAATACCGAAAAGAGCATTTTTCCCTTTTGTCGTAGTTGCTGATATATTTCGTGTCCATTTACCATTTCGAGTTACTGTAAAGCCCAAATGTGTTGCTTTCCTTTCTATTTTTAAAATTTGATCTTCCAAATAAAACTTGGGGGGTAGCTCTGGTTGCTTTTTGTTAAATATCAATATTTGGCTTTTCGATACATTAGCCTTCAGTTTCTTTTTCTGCAGATATTCTGCTAGGATATTCAGTAGAGACTGTAGATTTTTCTCAGAATCAGCCAGTAAAATTATGTCATCTGCGAAAAGCAACATTGAAAGATTCAAATTTCCAAGACGAAGTGTTGGTAATATGATGTATTGTTTTTTGGGTGCTTGTTTAGTATCCAGTAAAGACGCGATAAGTGAAGTTTCGTTAATGCTAATGAAATAAAACAAAATAGGATGCAAATATAATAGTTCAGAAACAAATTTTGGCTATATATTTGCACATTAGGTGGGGGAGGGGTAAATAATAGCATATATTAAATACGCAACCTCACCTAACCTGTTTTTGCCCCTTCAACCCGAAAAAACTAAAGTTTAAATCTTTGTCACGGAGCGAGCAATACCTTACTAGGCAGTGAAGACCTGTTTTTATATAGCATCTTTGAGATTTCGATGCAGTTTTTCTTGCGTGTTTACTAAAAAAGTTGCCGTTTTTAGTTTTTGTTTTTTCTCGTTGGTATACGAGCTCTGCTCCCCACCAATGGCAAACAATGTGTAAAATTGGGTATTTTATTGCTATTGTAATAAAGAACCCTGAACCTTGAACCCAATCACTCCATGAATTCCGTGGGAATTTTTTCTGAAAATCCAAACACGCCGAAAATAGCCTCTGGATAATTCGCCCGAAACATCTACATATCCAAAATTGAGTTGGCAAAGAGAAAATAAGACAGAGAAAAAT
This sequence comes from Artemia sp. Qi Xiang Cuo, assembly GCF_049724085.1. Lineage (NCBI taxonomy): Eukaryota > Metazoa > Arthropoda > Branchiopoda > Anostraca > Artemiidae > Artemia > Artemia sp. Qi Xiang Cuo. The sequence continues at coordinate 29,280,858 of NC_142802.1, read as the reverse complement.
AATTTCCTATTGGAATCCTGTCATTCCCCCCCCTCCATGTCTAAAATTTCTTTAAATTTTTTGGCTTTAATTGATTTTTATTTATCTTTTAATTTTTTGTTTTTTTTCATTGTTTTTTTTTCACATTCACATCTACTTTCCGCGTTTCATTTGTTGGTTTTTTCTTCAGCACTCGCATTGATTATGTTTTTTCGTTTCACGCTGAAGAAGAGAGGCATTTGTCCCCTCGAAATATTCGCTTTGTGTTTTTTCAGTATTTTCATTCGACCTTTAAAAACCCCATTTTTGCTCGTTTTTTTTCTTCTTTATATTATGTCTGTATACTTCCCAATAACAAATGTGATACATAATTTAATGGGCAAATTTCATAACTTACAGGCCTCTTCCCATGGGCTGTGGGTGGTCAAGTTAACCCCAAAAGACATAGTTATTGGATCTTTCAACTATGCTGAACAAAATGACTATCTCATAGTTTTGATCGGACGACTTTGTGGAAAAAGGGGGCATGGGAGGGGGTCTAGGTGCCCTCGAATCTCTTTTTACTTATAAAGGGCACTAGAACTTTTAATTTTCTTTTGAATGCACCTTCTCCCGATATTCTAGGATTACTATTTCGTTAAGATCAGCCCTGGGAAAAAAAAACAGAACAAAAAATAAATAAACACGCATCCGGGATTTTTCTCCTGGCAAAAAATGCAAAATTCCAAATTCATGTATATAGGAGCTTGAAACTACGTGTTCTCTGACACGTGTGAATCTGATGGTGTGACTTTCATTAAAATTCTGTGACTCTTGGTGGGTATTTCATCCCTTTTCGAATATCAGGCAAATTTTCTCCGGCTCATAACTTCTGATCAGTAGCGCAAAACTTTATGAATCTTATATATTTGGAATCAGCATAATAAGCTGTTTCTTTTTAAATATCTATTGATATAAAATCTTTGTATCAATTCGTTACCACGGACTGTTTGACTGTTAAAGCACAATTGCCCAATTCTTTACTGATAGACACAAATACATCTGTAAGGTAGATCCCATGATGAAAGGTGTAAGGAACCAAAAGGAGGCATGTTCTCTCAAGAGGGAGAACATGGCATCAAATGAGGAGGAAAAACTGTATAAGCTTAGGCTATGCAGTCGACTTGAGTGTCCTACGTATAAACTTTAGCAGAATGAATACATTTCTGGATGTTTTGAAAGTTCATGATGCAGGAATTGGTTTTTAAATTCTTGTTAAGAATGCTAAGTTTCTTAAATCAAAATGAAATGAGGATGGAGACGTGATATTTGGCGAAGAGAAGATAGAACACGTAGATAGCTTAAATTACATAGTTGCATGATTACTAAGTATGGTGGATGTAGCGAGGATGTGGAAAGTAGAATAGCCAAGGCACATTGTGTTTTTTTCTTTTCATTTTGCTGTTAAAAAAAAAGGTTTGAAAGATCAGGGAGATGAAAGGTTGAACGAAGATTAGGATGATAGAAACCATGGTAGTAACAGTGGTCTTGCTCTGAATAGCTCTGAAGCATGATTGATTGAAAGGTTGAGAAGATACGCTAGATCTTTTTTTCCAGGAGACTGCTTTTAGTTACACGTTTGAACCATAATTAAAACAGTAAGCTGTACAAAAAATCAGTTAAGCCCTACTTTATAGGGCTATAGTGAAAGAAGGGTTAAGCTGGTCAGGTCATATATATGTATATATTTACTTATGTATATGTTACCGTGAATGTTCGAAATTCGTGACTGTCGACATTCACCGGTGAATATCGTAAATACCTTTTTTCTCCTTAGATTTAGTCAGAGTTGCCTGTCAACTTCTTCACTTTAATGTAAGGTTTGATGATGATAAGTTAGATTAAATTAGGTTGGGTTAGGTTACCTTAGGTTTTTAAACCATTTTGGATATTTATAACCCAATTTAATCTAATCCAACTTAACCTAGCCTAAACTAACATTATCTAAACTAACCAAACTTTAACTTTTACCATCATAGCTTGCACAAGAGTGCATAAGGCTGAAAAAGCTGACTTACAAAGCTAATAAAATCCAAGAAGAGAAAAAGGAATTTCGGACATTCACCGGTGAATGTCGACATTAACTAAATTTTGGACATTTACGGTAACATGTATATTAAGACCTAGACGGTTTTTAAACGTGTTTGGTGTGGAGTGTCATCAAGTACTGGCTCCTTTTTTTGTCCCCTAGCTTTTTGACAAACCCAGATGCTCCTCGTAATACACATTAAAATCAAGAATAATGAAGCATATACAGTCGAAACACCGTATCTTTACAAAAGTATCAGCGTTGCCAACATGGTACAATTTTACCCTTTTTGGCACAATTTAGAGGTGCAATCCATAATTTCTGGTATATTTCGGCACATATAACGACACTTATATTCGACTGATAGAGTCTTGCATTTTCTTCTTTTTTTTTCGAAATAGCCAGTTTTTTTGTTTTTTTTGAATTGCCAGAACATACATCATGGATGTGTGTTTATATGTTTTTTTCTTTGTTTTTCCCAGGGGTGATCGTATCGAACCAACAGTCGTAGAAGATTGGGAGAGGGCTCATTCGGATAGAAATTAAAAGTTCTAGTGGCCTTTTTAAGCAACGAAAAAAATCGGTGGGCAAATCCCCCCCTCCCACGCCCATTATTCCCTGAAGTCATCTGATCAAAATTTTGTGATAACCATTTTGTTCAGTGTAGTTGAAAGGTCCAATAACTATGTCTTTGGGGATGACATGTCCCCCCCCCCCAGGGGTCCCCGGAGGAGCCCCTACAAGTTATGTAATTCGCCCATTGTTTACATATAGTATTTGTTATTGGGAACATACCGACATTTTTCAAGGGGAGATTTTCTGGGGTGATTTTTCTACGGGAAGAATTTCCCATGGGGAGGGAAGTTTCTGGGGTGAAATTTGCAGGGGAAATCTTACACAGGGGGAATTTTCCAGAATTCATATGCAAAATTCACTTTATTTTTCTAACTTTCTCTTTGATGACCCCATTTTACATGTGGAAATGCTCTGGAGGAAATATCCGGGGGAAATCTTCAGCGGAGTTGGAACTCTCTGGATGATTTTTATGTGGGGGATTTCCCACGGGAGGGGGCAGGTGGGGGGAATTATCACCAGGAGAAATTTTCCATGGGGAAATTTTCCGCAGGAAAACTTTACATTAGGGGAGGGGGTTTTGGGGAAATATTTTCCACACAGAAGAGATTTCGTCATGACCTGAATAAGGATCAGAAATTAAATAAAAAAAACAAGCTTTCTTCAAATGAAAGTATGCTAAGGTATAGTATTTTTCAGGCGGAATCGTAAGCAAGAAATTTTCTCGGGGGTGGGTGATTCCCAGGGAGGATGGAATTGTCCAGAGGTAATTTCCCGGGGGAAGAATTCTAAGTGAAAGGAACTTTCAATTGAGGAATTTTTCGAAGAGGGGATTTCCCGGAAGGGGCCTGGAATTTTTTGAAACGATTAGAAGTTGAATTTAAAAAAATATTTACTACTGAAAGTAAGGAGCAACCTTAAAACTTTAGACGAAAAGTAATTATTCTATATATATGGGGGGATGCCCCTCCTTAATACCCCGCTCTTTACGCTAAAGTTTAACCTTTTGTCTCAATTCTTTAAGAAGGATTCCTGAAACACAGGGCTCGTGTAATTAGAATCAGAAATTCTTTTAAAGTTACTTAAAAAATTATAGCATGAAAAAAAGGGGTGTTGAGGAGGGATAACCCCTCTCATATACGGAATAATTTCTGCTTTAAGTTTCAATGATGCTCCTTACTATCAGTAGAATTTTTTTTTTTTTTTTTTTTTTTATTCAACTGTAAATATCAAGCTACTCGTGCTAATAGAAACTAAAACTCAACAAAAAAGGAAATTTTGATCATAATGTATGTATATGTTACCATGAATGTCCAAAATTGGTGAATGTGGGAAGTCACCTGTGAATGTCCAAAATACCCTTTTTCTTCTTGAATTTACTCAGTGTTGTCAAACAACTTTTTCAGTGTTATGCAAGGTTTGATGATGACAGGTTAGGTTATGTTTGGTTAGGTTGGACTAGGTTAGCTTAAGCTGGGTTTTTAACGTATTTCTGATATTTATAACCAAAGTTAACCTAATTTAATCTAACCTAAACTAAAATAATCTAATATAGCTTTAACTTTTACCATCGAAGCTTGCATAAGACTGAAAAAGGTGACTCGCAAAGCTAATTCAATCCAAGCAGAGAAACAGTAATTTCAGACATTCACCGGTGAATGTCGACATTAACCAGATTTCGGACATTCACGGTAACACATAGAATCATTTTTTTTATGTATAGAATCCCTCTCCCTTCATGCTATATTGTAAATTTTCCCCCTATTACTTCATGAAGGAATTCTCTAGCACAAGAACAATGGGATGAAAAAATTTTCCCCAATGCCTCAAGAATTGAAAGGCGTATTGTTGTTGCACTTGCACTAAAAAGTAAATTTCAAATTCAAGTGCATTAAAGTCATTCGCTAAATAAAAAAAAAAGTGCGATTACAGACTAGGTATAAGGGCTGAACTCAAAAATGCTTCATTAATGTACTAGTAAAAATTTAGCAAAAATAAGGGGCTGGGGTTATCCCCCTTCATAAACAGTATGATTTATAATCATCTTGAGATTAATTATTCTCTTTACTTTCAATTAATTAAAGGAATCATTTCATTAGTTATGGATTAATAAATGCTTGTTTAGTCTTTCGGGGTTTTTAATTTTGTGTCCATTTGATTAATTTGTATTCAAATTAATGAATAAAAGGTAATTTTACGCAGAGGCTGTTAGCTTATTCTGGTTGAGTGTGATTTCTTATCTAATGGATCATGACTCTCAGGCGTAGGAACAATGCCGTAGGAGTCAAAACTGGTGTCTTTGCTAATCAGACGAAAGGTGTCAAACAGGATCTACAGCTTTATCAAGACTAGCCTTTAAGCTTACCAGTAAGCCGATGATGAGTATGATGCTTGAATCCAATAATTGAGCAGGTTAGAAAATAAAGCAGAAAGACTGTAAGACTGTTAGAATTCATTTCCTGCACTTTATTGTCCAAGTTCTAACTAGGTACTGAATGAATACCGTGACTGATCTTCGTGTAAAAGAAACAACTATCGTGTTATTGCTTTATAGGAGCTATTTGCGCAACTGTATTTCAAAGAAAAGGAAGAACTAATACGGGAGCTAGAATGGTAAGTGAAAGTGATCTGGAAACAGGTGTAACTTAAATTACTTGATGACCTGGCGTGCTTTCTAAATTACTTCTAACAAGATACTAAGATATTAATCACTATTTTCACAACTGTAAGATTTTGTGTATGGATAAAAAGCTTGACTACCTTTAGAAAAGAGGTAAATGCGACAAAAATGTTCAAATGTTGATGATAATGTATACATATCTTGGTAATTATATATAATTCATCCAGTAATATAAGGAAATCTCACACAGAATAAGACTAATAAAAGTTTGATGGAGGGACTTGGATTTTTGAACCTAGTGCCCTTTGTGAATTACCCAAGATTTAGAGTAAATATACAAAAATTAAGTGACACTTGGTGACCTTTCTAATATAGGAGCTTCTCAAATTAAAATCAAAGCTTCACTCAACTTAAAAATATCACCAGGTCTGTTATTACGGTTTTTTACTTCATTTTTTTTTTTTCAAGTGGAGTTTACCACTGTTATTTGAAAAACAGAATTTTCATTTGTTTTCATCACAAAACTAATATTTTTGCATCCCTATCTCTAGCATCAAGGTCCCATGGCCCTTTCCACTCCTCATACATTGAACCTAGCACTGAATCTGATAATTTCAGAAATTTTCTATCAATAATCTACCAACTCCAGTTTACTTATCTACGTAATCCTTGGCAGTTGAGGTGTTTATCATATCGGAGAATAAACTTACTAATACCCTATTCATAGAATATCGCCCCAAATTATTTGAAATATGCTGTGATGGTTTATTTGAGCTCTTTGCCAATTGGTGATCATTTCCCGAAGTCGGTTCTATAAGTTGAGAAAAATGATAGGTGAGGAAACCGGGGTTCAACGTGGCGTACCGAAAATGAAATGAGACTCCCAACAACAGCTACACGAATTCCCCCCCCCCTAAAAAATAAAATACATGTTCAGTAACCGCAAGACTATGACAACTTTTTTTTGGGGGGGGGGACTCCCCAAACATAGGAACAACAATTACTATAGATTGTTACTTTTAAACTCTGCGACGCTTACGGAGAGCTATTATAAACAGAAAAATAGAATGCTGACTTTTCAAATTGTTCTAATTCTATGACAATCCCATCCTCACGGTGCTAGTGTAACACAGTAGCTCTTTGAGTAATTTAAATGGAGCATTTTCGAACACCCACCATATAGTCCCTTTTTTCAGCCAAGTGATTCCCGTCTTTTCTCTAAGCAGAAAAAATAGCATGGGGTAGCGCCCCCACTATGACCAAGAGCTAAAAGAAATCTTAACAACTTAAAATCATTGGCAATAACATTCTGTGGCAGTAACAGTTTTCTTTCCATATAATTTTTTTTTTTTTTTAATGAAGTTTTTCTCGGACTAGTAAAGAACGAAGTTGGAATTCAACAAAAATTAATGTTTCTCAGCCTCTGAACAAATATGTCCATAAAGCTAGTGGAAAAAATTACTTTTGGTATTTCCTCATAATTGTAGATTGAGAAAGTACAATCTTAAAAACTTGAAAAAGGATACTGAGGACTACGAATCAAAATTAAGAAGTTTACTAAATGATGAAAAAACATAAAAGAAGCTATCGTATAATCCAACAGACTATTTTACAAAGAAGTTTAAGAACGAATTGAAGCGTTTAAAGGATGAAAGAAAACTAAAACCTCAACTTAATTACAAATGCCTGCCACGCAGTTCCTTGTGCCCTAAATTATATGGACTTCCCTATATTCATAAGCCTAACCTACCATTACGACCAATTGTGTCAAGTACAAGGTCACCAACACGTGTTTTGAGCAAATGGTTAGTGTCAATCTGTAAACCCCTTTTGTCAACACAAATTTCGTATATTAAGAATTCTTCGAATTTGGTTGCAAAACTGAAAAAAGTAGAAATTTCTTCGAGTTCTTTGCTTTCAAGCTTCGGCATTGTATCAATGTACATAAATATTGATGTAGAAGCAGCCGAAACTCTTTTAGAAGGAAAGCTTTTAAGAAATTTGGATTTGATTAGTGGCAAAACAGATTTGGAAATTTCTGTAATTATGTATTTAGTAAGGTTGTGCAATAAGTTCTCTTATTTTTTTCAATTGAGAGGGGAGTGTTTCGAACAAATAAATGGTTTACCTATGGGGGCCCATTTATCCCCTTTATTAGCTAATATTTTTGTGGAGAATATTGAAACAATTGCGTTAGATTCGTATTTTTTTAAAACATATTTTTTAGGGCCGGTATATGGATGACATAATTTCAGTTTGGGATTATGGGGAGGATGAATTCAAAAGATTTTTTGAAGATCTTAATTGTTTGGGGGGGGGATTTAAAGTTTACTGCTGAATTGAAAGGTAGTGGGAAACTTCCTTTTCTTGATGTTCTTCTTTTGAAAAATCAAAATAGTCTGGATTTTAAAATTTACAGAAAACCGACCAATAACAGTAGATTTTTGTCTTATAGTTCCGGTAACGCTCGCCAAGTAAAAATTGGTTTGATCATTTCTTTAACTGATCGGATCTTTAGTATTTGCTCTCCAAAATTTGTTGAGGAGGATTTGTCTTTTCTAAGGAAAATACTAGTAAGCAACATGTATCCAGAATGGTTAATTAACCAGACTTTTAGAAGAAAGAGGTTTCTAGAGATTTCCAAGGAAGTCTTGGAGACAACTCGGGAAAAGGATGTTTTTTTGTTCCTTACCAAATGCACTCGGGCTAAGTGAAAAACTTAAAAGAATTTTACAAAGCAATGGTCTAAGGGTAGCTTTAAAGAGTAATAATACTTTGGGTAGTTTTCTAAATTCTGGGAAGCATCTAACTTTATTGGGGCAACGAAGTGGGTTTATCAGCTCCCATGTATTTGCGGAAGCTCATATGTGGACCGTACTAACCAGAGTTTGGAAATGAGATTATTACAACATAAAGATTCTATTTCTTCGGCTTTAAAGCAAGATTCTAAGTCTGAAGATTTTACTTAAGCCCTTTCAGAACATATTTTTAATTTTCCAGACCATTTTATTTTGTTCGAGAATGTCTCTTTAATTTCTAGGGCTCGGGGTTTAAAGCAAAATTTTCGTGAAACTCTTGAAACAAAGAAAATCTTATTCAAGAATATTGCTTTGAATCGGGATACAGGTGAATATGGGCTGAACTCTATCTATTATAATTTATTAAAATCTGACAGAGTAAAGTTCAATTCACCCAATGTAGTTGACCTTTGTCCAAGTGTTTATCATTGAATGCTAATGAACCGAATCCAAGAAGGTCAAAGAGGCTAGCTTCTGCCTTTTCTCCGAAAAAAAAAATAGAGATTTAAACATTGTGTAGTTTTATTGAATTTCGTTCACAAGCTTTTGTTTTAACTTGTTTTAGTTTAGTTTTACTACTGTTGACGGCCACTGTATATGTGACCGAAATATCTGGTATTTTTTGTGAATTTTCTATACACTGTCTATTAAAAAGGATTTTATCCCTATTTTGAACTTTTATTTTATCCTCATAATTGTAGGATTATGCAAAACTAAGGCTTTACTGAAAACACAAAATCTAAGCATAAGAATCAAGAATGCTTTAATTTATGTGCCGTAAAAAAAAATCATAAAACACTTTAGGTTTCTATTGCACAAGAAACACTATATTTTTTGTGTATTCATTGGCCCCCCTTTTTAGCTGCGTTGTTTGTTGGAATATTTTGCTTCAAATTCTGAAGCAAACAATCTTTAGAGAAATAAAAATAAATAAGAAGAGAAATAAGTAATATATAATGCAAAACAACAAAATCACTAAGCTTTGGGTTATAATACGGAGCTGTATCCAAATCCAGGAGAGGGGGAGCTGGGATGCAGTTATTTGGAAAAGATTCACGAAATCCCATATGTAGAAGATTATGAATATAATGAAATAAGAAATTCAGCATTATAGTTTTTAGTTACAAAAGAACTTTTGCATCAAGATTACCGAAAGTACTAGGGCCATTGTGAACCTAATTGTAGAAATGAACTTGCATAAGCTTCATTTTTGGCATTCAAAGTACCTAAAAACAACCAGTCTGCTGTGGCAACAATTGAGGGAGTGAAGGGGGAAGAGGTCATTTGCCCCCTCCCCCTTGCAGAGTTTTAAAAATACCCTTTTGCCTTTCTTATTCAAAAAACACTTTCTTGACGAAAAACAAACAAAAAACAACAACAAATAAACCCCACCAACATTCTTGTGAATGGGTGCCACTATCAGCCGGTTTCTTAAATATGACTCGCCTCCCCCCATCCACCAATTAAAGTTATCAGAAATAGATTTGAAAAAGATTCTACAAACAGCCCTACTTGAAGAATAGACGAGGATATTACTATTTTTATATAGAACTCGGGTAATAAACTTGGAGATAATTACTTGTCATTGAGATCTTGTTTGGATAAGATAGCTTGACGAACTGAGTCAAGAACACTGAGCTTCTTGAGGCCCCCCGCAGGAAGAGTGCCTCGGGGCTTTGCCCCTCGAAATCATAACTTTTTTAGAATTTATGGATATTTGTTATTCTAAATGTCAAATGAAATTTATTTGATATAGTTGCCTCCCTCCCCCCGTAAAAGATTCCTGAAGAAGTGCCTGCTTGAGGATACAAAAAGGGTAGCTAGATAAAACTGTTAGCTATCATTTAGAAGAAATGTATTGATCGGGCAAAAAATATAAAAAAGCAAGGATTTTTTTTTTTAGGAACAAAATATGCATACCTGACTTTGCTGGCCTACTAATGAAGATGTTGGTAAGAAACCAAAAATATAATTTATCCCGTTAGCCATTTCCCTACAGTTTTCATAAGCCTTCAGGCGCAGGGGGAAAAATAAGGACAAACAATAGTGCTATCTTTTTGAAATTTTCAAAAATCTATTTTCAAAATGTTCTGTTGAATCAGTATAGCAGTTACTTTTTCCAAATTAGGGCCACTTGATAATTGGGCCACTTGATCCAATTAGGGCCACTTGATAATTGCTTACACCTAAAAATTTCTTTGAAACATATTTTACAAACTTTGGTTTGCATGGGCAGCGAAACACTCTTTACTTTGCTTCTACTAGTGCTGTAGCCATGATGGCAGACTGTCAATCTCTGGTTGGGGGCTTTTTGAATTATGGTGATTTCAACTGCGCAATTTTGTATTTCCTATCCTTCTCCACTCTGGAAATGACATCAAAAATAATTATTTTTGGTACTATGTGACATTCCATTATGGTGTTATAAAGACAAACTCATAAAAAGCAAGAAGATATAAGTATTAGCCTTTTAATGAGTTATCAAACATCCCTCTAAGAACTGTCAGTAGCTTACTAGCATTGGCGAGTAAGAAAAGAGACGCATTAGTGCCATCCATGCAAAAATGTGACTTATGCTATTTTTGAGGAGCAATAATGACTATTCATGCCTTTCTTTTTTCTTTCACTCACCTTTCCTTTATACAATCGGACGTTCAAAGAAATAACCTTTATATTAAAAATGTGTAAGTTTTTGTGCGTTTTTTGGAAATTTAGAGGCAGGTGCAATATACATTATTTGTTGCCCTACCAATATATATATATATATATATATATATATATATATATATATATATATATATATATATATATATATATATATATATATATATATATATATATATATATATATATATATATATATATATATATATATATATATATATATATATATATATATATATATATATATATATATTTATATAAATGAGCTTTCGAAGGATATTGTAAGACTGATCCCCTTTCTTTTAGAATTGCAGGAACTCTCACGCAATAATAAATTGGAATACTATCAGGGCCAGGTTTTGCATGTTATGAAGTTACTTCACTGAGTTACATTTCTGAAATCCTACCTGAACCCGTGAATCCGGGGTCCTAAGTTTCGAAGTTTTCTAACTTGTATTTCTAACTTTTCTTGAATTTCTGGACGCTTCCTAACCACTAGAAACTTCATTGAATTGAGGGGGGTGGTACAAAAAAATTTAAAGAACGCGTCAAAAATGTGAAATTTATACTTGATCCCTCTTCATATCTGGGAATATTTCTGGTCTACGCTGTTACTATGGGAGTAAAGAGTAACATTTAACCCCAAAATTAGAAGAATTTATTCTGTATAGGAGGGGGACTGCCCCTTCCTAATCCCTACCTCCACCTCATGAACGCAGACACTTCGGAGGGCGCTCATTACGTCAGAAATTGAGACCTAGTCCTTTTTTATACGGTAAGTCAAAAGTGAGCGGACACCAACCAGCCGCGGGCGGGGGGAAGGAGGTATTTTCTACTGGATATTTTCTGATGGGGGTATTTTCCACGGGTGAATATTTTCTGGGGAGATACTTTTGGGGGGAGGATGTAAAGGTCTTGTCCCATAAATAGAGCTTTAGACATTACCTGGCTTATTAATAGATGTTCAAGGAAGTCAAAATTAAATTTGGAAGCAATACTGAATCAGCAATCAAATAAAGCTTATCTTTTTTTTACCACACTGCTTATTTCCTATTTGGGATCTTTGTTCAAGATCACCATGTTGTCTACGGTATAGCTGCATCTTTGAACAATAGCCCAGGCCTTGTTATTTATAGAACATAAATTAGACAAACTACCTTCCAGCCTTTTTGATGACTTAAAAAGGGCAGTAGAAATACTAATTTCCGTTCGAATGAGCCCTCTGCCGATCTTCTAGGAATATTTGGTTCGATACGGTTCCTCTTATATCACCACTATTGCGTAACTTACAGCCCTATCCCACGGGACTATGGAGGGTCTTATCACTACCAAAAGCATAGTCACTAAATCTTTCAACCATGCCAAAAAATATGGCCATCTCAAAATTTTGGTCGGAAGAATTTGGAGCAGGGGGCTCGGGAGGCTGAACCAATTTTTTGTCACTTAAAAAAGGCACTAGAACTTTTAATTTCCGCTCGCATCAGCCCTCTGTAGTCTTTTAGGACCATTGGTTCGATACAATCGCCTATTTGAAAAAAAAAACAACAACAACAAAGAAACAAATAAACACGCATCCCTGATCCACAAAAGTAGGGAGCTATCATGAGCTCCCGGGCTACACCACTGCTGCCATCTACAATTTAGTCTAACACCAAGCCTACATAATCTATTCCAGGATTATTGATCCACGAAGAGGGAAAGATTTCTGGGAACTTGATTGCATAATCGAGGGGGGAGAATTTCTGAGAAATTGGTTTGCATAATTGAGGGAAATTATTGATCCATGAAAGGAGAATTAAGAAACATTATGGCTTCTTTAATCTTTAGGTCTGTGGAAGAAATGACATCACTTGTTTCCTAGGAATTATACGGGACTCTAAAGAGATAGAAATTCTATTTTTAAATATGGCTACTCAGGTCATTAGGCTTAGCGATAAATTAATATTCTATCGAAGCTTTAATAGAGTAGCTAGGAACACCTTAGAGATGAAGAGATTAACGCGGGAATTTTTTTTATGGGAATTTCAAATGTGACAGCGCAGGGATGCCAAAACAAAAGGAACACGCAGAAATTACGTTTAGGGATTATTTGGGCGAAACCGTTTGAGACAATTTAGAAGATGATTTAGGCAAAACAGTTTGAGAAATTTTAGAAGATGTTTTGGGTAAAACAGTTTGAGACATTTTAGAAGATGATTTTAGACGACGATTTAGAAGATGATTTGGGGTGAAACTCTGTGGTCGTTATAATACACAAGTTCCATTTGAACAGTGTTGCGAGGTCCCCTACCCCAACCCCAACCCCAAAAGGGACCCATCCCCCCAAAGGGCCTCCAGGCCCCCAAAGGGCCCTCCGGACCCCCGGGCCCCCACAGGCTCCCAAAGGGCTCCCGGTCCCCCAAAGGACCCCCGGACCCCTAAAGGCCCCCTGGGCCCCCAAAGCCCCCCCCGGCTCCCAAAGGCCCCCCGGGCCCCCAGATTTTTTTAAATACTTTTTTGAATCATTTTGTTTGCATGTCTGGGTTGGTGTTTGCAAGTCCAAGTATTTGTCTTTGTTGGTTTGAATGACTAAAGTGTCTGTCTTTCTCTGTTTGTGTGTCTGCTTCTATTTGTTTGCATGTCTGGGTTGGTGTTTGAAAGTCCAAGAATTTTTCTTTGTTGGTTTGAATGTCTAAAGTGTCTGTCTTTCTCTGTTTGTGTGTCTGATTCTATTTGTTTGCATATCTGGGTTGGTGTTTGCAAGTCCAAGTATCTATATCTGTTGGTTTGAATGTCTAAAGTGTCTGTCTTTCTCTGTTTGCATGTCTGAATCTATTTGTTTGCATGTCTAGGTTGGTGTTTACAAGTCCAAGAATTTATCTTTGTTGGTTTGAATGTCTAAAGTGTCTGTCTTTCTCTGTTTGTATGTCTGAATCTATTTGTTTGCATGTCTGGGTTGGTGTTTGCAAGTTCAAGAATTTGTCTTTGTTGGTTTGAATGTCTAAAGTGCCTGTATTTCTCGGTTTGTATGTCTGAATCTATTTGTTTGCATGTCTGGGTTGGTGTTTGCAAGTCCAATTATTTGCCTTTGTTGCGTTGAATATCTAAAGTGTCTGTATTTCTCTGTTTGTATGTCTGATTCTCTTTGTTTGCATGTGTTGTTTGTTGTTTGCAAGTCCAAGTATTTGTCTTTGTTGGTTAGAATGTCTAAATTGTGTGCCTTTCTCTGTTTGTGTGTCTGAGTCTATTTGTTTGCATGTCTGGATTGGTGTTTGCAAGTCCAAGTATTTGTTATTGTTGGTTTGAATGTCTAAAGTGTCTGTCTTTCTCTGTTTGTGTGTCTGATTCCATTTGTTGGCATGTCTGGGTTGGTGTTTGCAAGTCCAAGAATTTGTCTTTGTTGGTTTTAATGTCTAAAGTATCTGTCTTTCTCTGTTTGTGTGTTTGATTCTATTTGATTGCATATCTATGTTGGTGTTTGCAAGTCCAAGAATTTGTCTTTGATGGTTTGAATGTCTAAAGTGCCTGTCTTTCTCTGTTTTTGTGTCTGATTCTATTTTTTTGCATGTCTGGGTTGGTGTTTGAAAGTCCAAGAATTTGTCTTTGTTGGTTTGAATATCTAAAGTGTCTGTCTTTCTCTGTTTGTGTGTCTAATTCTATTTGTTTGCATGTCTAGGTCGGTGTTTGCAAGTCCCAGAATTTGTCTTTGTTGGTTTGAATGTCTAAAGTGTCTCTCTTTCTCTGTTTGTGTGTTTTATTCTATTTGTTTGCATGTCTGGGTTGGTGTTTGCAAGTCCAAGTATTTGTCTTTGATGGTTTGAATGTCTAAAGTGTCTGTGTTTCTCTGTTTGTGTGTCTGATTCTATTTATTTGCATGTCTGGGTTGGTGTTTGCAAGTCCAAGTATTTGTCATTGTTGGTTTGAATGTCTAAAGTGTCTGTCTTTGTTTGCATGTCTGGGTTGGTGTTTGCAAGTCCAAGTATTTGTCTTTGTTGGTTTGAATGTCTAAAGTGTCTGTCTTTTTCTGTTCGTGTGTCTGATTCTATTTGTTTGCATGTCTGCGTTGGTGTTTGCGAGTCCAAGAATTTGTCTTTGTTGACTTGAATGTCTAAAGTGTTTGTCTTTCTCTGTTTGTGTGTTTGATTCTATTTATTTGCATGTCTTGGTTGGTGTTTGCAAGTCCAAGTATTTGTCATTGTTGGTTTGAATATCTAAAGTGTCTGTCTTTCTCTGTTTGTGTGTCTGATTCTATTTGTTTGCATGTCTGGGTTGGTGTTTGCAAGTCCAAGAATTTTTCTTTGCTGGTTTGAATGTCTAAAGTGTCTGTCTTTCTCTGTTTGTGTCTGATTTTATTTGTTTGCATTTCTAGGTTGGGTTTTGCAAGTCCAAGAATTTTTGATTGTTGGTTTCAATGTCTAAAGTGTCTGTCTTTCTCTGTTTGTGTGTTTGATTCTATTTGTTTTCATATCTGGGCTGGTGTTTACAAGTCAAAGAACTTGTTTTTGTTGGTTTGAATGTCTAAAGTGTCTGACTTTCTCTGATTGTGTGTCTGATTCTATTTGTTTGCATGTCTGTATTGGTGTTTGCAAGTCCAAGTATTTGTCTTTGTTGGTTTTAATGTCTAAAGTGTCTGTATTTCTCTGTTTGTTTGTCTGATTCTATTTGTTAGCAGCTCTGGGTTGGTGTTTGCAAGTCCAAGAATTTGTCTTAGTTGGTTTGAATGTCTAAAGTGTATGTCTTTCTCTGTTTGTGTGTCTGATTCTATTTGTTGTCATGTGTAGGTTGGTGTTTGCAAATCCAAGTATTTGTCTTTGTTGGTTTGAATGTCTAAAGTGTCTGTCTTTCTCTCTTTGTGTGTCTGATTCTACTTATTTGCATGTCTGGGTTGGTGTTTGCAAGTCCAAGAATTTGTCTTTGTTGGTTTGAATGTCTAAAGTGTCTTTTTTTCTCTGTTTATGTGTCTGATTCTATTTGTTTGCATATATGGGTTTGTGTTTGCAAGTCCAAGTATTTGTCTGTGTTGGTTTGAATGTCTAAAATGTATGTCTTGCTCTGTGTGTGTCTGGTTCTATTTGTTTGCATGTCTGAGTTTGGGTTTGAAAGTCCAAGAATTTGTCTTTGTTGGTTTGAATGTCTAAACTGTCTGTCTTTCTTTGTCTATGTGTCTGATTCTATTTGTTTGCCTGTCTGGGTTGGTGTTTGAAAGTCCAAGTATTTGTGTTTGTTGGATTGAATTTCTAAAGTGTCTGTCTTTTTCCGTTTGTATGTCTGATTCTTGTTGTTTACATATTATGGCTTGTGTTTACCTGTCCTATTATTTATCATTATTGGTTTGAATGTCTAAAGTGTCTGTCTTTCTCTGTTTGTGTGTTTGAGTCTATTCGTTTTCTAATCTGGATTGGTGTTTGCAAGTCCAAGTATTTGTCTTTTTTGGTTTGAATGTCTAAAGTGCCTGTCTTTCTCTGTTTGTTTGTTTGATTCTATTTGTTTGCATGTCTGGGTTGGTGTTTGCAAGTCAAAGAATTTGTCTTTGTTGGTTTGAATGTCTAAAGTGTTTGTTTTTCTCTGTTTGTGTGTCTGATTCTATTTGTTTACATGTCTAGGTTGGTGTTTGCAAGTCCAAGTATTTGTCTATTTTGGTTTGAATGTCTGAAGTGTCTGTCTTTCTCTGTTTGTGTGTTTGATTCTATTTGTGTGCATGTCTAGGTCGGTGTTTGCAAGTCCAAGAATTTGTCTTTGTTGGTTTGAATGTCTAAAGTGTCTCTCTTTCTCTGTTTGTGTGTTTAATTCTATTTGTTTGCATGTCTGGGTTGGTGTTTGCAAGTCCAAGTATTTGTCTTTGATGGTTTGAATGTCTACAGTGTCTGTGTTTCTCTGTTTGTGTGTCTGATTCTATTTGTTTGCATGTCTGGGTTGGTGTTTGCAAGTCCAAGTATTTTTCATTGTTGGTTTGAATGTCTAAAGTGTCTGTCTTTGTTTGCATGTCTGGGTTGGTGTTTGCAAGTCCAAGTATTTGTTTTTGTTGGTTTGAATGTCTAAAGTGTCTGTCTTTTTCTGTTCGTGTGTCTGATTCTATTTGTTTGCATGTCTGCGTTGGTGTTTGCGAGTCCAAGAATTTGTCTTTGTTGACTTGAATGTCTAAAGTGTTTGTCTTTCTCTGTTTGTGTGTTTGATTCTATTTATTTGCATGTCTTGGTTGGTGTTTGCAAGTCCAAGTATTTGTCATTGTTGGTTTGAATATCTAAAGTGTCTGTCTTTCTCTGTTTGTGTGTCTGATTCCATTTGTTTGCATGTTTGGGTTGGGGTGTGCTAGCTTAAGAATTTATCTTTGCTGGTTTGAATGTCTAAAGTATATGTCTTTCTCTGTTTGTGTGTTAGATTCTGTGTGTTTTCATGTCTGGGTTGGTGTTTGCAAGTCCAAGTATTTGTCTTTGTTGGTTTGAATGTCTAAAGTGTCTGTCTTTCTCTGTTTGTGTGTCTGATTCTATTTGTTTGCATGTCTGGGTTGGTGTTTGCAAGTCCAAGAATTTGTCTTTGTTGGTTTGAATGTCTAAAGTGTCTGTCTTTCTCTGTTTGTGTGTCTGATTCTATTTGTTTGCATGTCTGTATTGGTGTTTGCAAGTCCAAGTATTTGTCTTTGTTGGTTTGAATGTCTAAAGTGTCTGTATTTCTCTGTTTGTGTGTCTGATTCTATTTGTTAGCAGCTCTGGGTTGGTGTTTGCAAGTCCAAGAATTTGTCTTTGTTGGTTTGAATGTCTAAAGTGTCTGTCTTTCTCTGTTTGGGTGTCTGATTCTATTTGTTTACATTTCTGGGTTGATGGTTGCAAGTCCAAGTATTTGTCTTTGTTGGTTTGAATGTCTAAAGTGTCTGTCTTTGTCTGTTTGTGTGTCTGATTCTATTTGTTTGCATGTCTGGGTTGGTGTTTGCAAGTCCAAGTATTTGTCTTTGTTGGTTTGAATGTCTAAAATGTCTGTCTTTCTCTGTTTATGTGTCTGATTCTATTTGTTTGCATGTCTGGGTTGGTGTTTGCAAGTCCAAGAATTTGTCTTTGTTGGTTTGAATGTCTAAAGTGTCTGTTTTTCTCTGTTTATGTGTCTGATTCTATTTGTTTGCATATATGGGTTGGTGTTTGCAAGTCCAAGTATTTGTCTTTGTTGGTTTGAATGTCTAAAATGTATCTCTTGCTCTGTGTGTGTCTGGTTATATTTGTTTGCATGTCTGGGTTTGGGTTTGCAAGTCCAAGAATTTGTATTTGTTGGTTTGAATTTCTAAACTTTCTTTCTTTCTTTGTCTGTGTGTCTGATTCTATTTGTATGCATGTCTGGGTTGTTGTTTGTAAGTCCAAGTTTTTATCTTTGTTGGATTGAACGTCTAAAGTGTCTGTCTTTCTCTGTTTGTATGTCTGATTCTATTTGTTTGCATATCTGGGTTGGTGTTTGCTAGTCCAAGTATTTGTCTTTGTTGGTTTGAATGTCTAAAGTGTATGTCTTTCTCGGTTTGTGTGTTTGATTCTATTTGTTTGTATATCTGGGTTGGTGCTTGCAAGTCTAAGTATTTGTCTTTGTTGGTTTGAATGTCTAAAGTGTCTGTCTTTCTCTGTTTGTGTGTCTGATTCTATTTGTTTGCATGTCTGGGTTGGTGTTTGCAAGTCCAAGAATTTGTCTTTGTTGGTTTGAATGTCTAAAGTGACTGTCTTTCTCTGTTTGTTTGTCTGATTTTATTTGTTTGCATGTCTGGGTTGGTGTTTGCAAGTCCAAGAATTTGTCTTTGTTGGTTTGAATGTCTAAAGTGTCTGTCTTTCTCTGTGTGTGTTTGATTCTATTTGTTTACATGTCTGGGTTGGTGTTTGCAAGTCCAAGAATTTGTCTTTGTTGGTTTGAATGTCTAAAGTGTCCTTTCTCTGTTTGTGTGTTTGATTCTATTTGTTTGCATGTCTGGGTTGGTGTTTGCAAGTCTAAGTTTTTGTCTTTGATGGTTTGAATGTCTAAAGTGTCTGGCTTTCTCTGTTTGTGTGTATGATTCTTTTTGTTTGTATGCCTGTGTTGGTGTTTGCAAGTCCAAGGATTTGTCTTTGTTGGTTTGAATGTATAAAATGTTTATCTTTCTCTGTTTATGTGTCTGATTCTATTTGTAGGCATGTGTGGGTTAGTGTTTACAAGTCCAAGAATTGGTCTTTGTTGGTTTGAATGTCTAAAGTGTCTGTCTTTCTCTGTTTGTGTGTTTGATTCTATTTGTTTGCATGTCTGGGTTGGTGTTTGCGAGTCCAAGTATTTGTCTTTGTTGGTTTGAATGTCTAAAGTGTCTGTCTCTCTGTTTGTGTGTCTGATTCTATTTGTTTACATGCCTGGGTTGGTGTTTGCAAGTCCATGTATTTGTCTTTGTTGGTTTGAATGTCTAAAGTGTCTGTCTTTCTCTGTTTGTGTGTCTGATTCTATTTGTCTGCATATCTGGGCTGGTGTGTGCAAGTCCAAGTATTTGTCTTTGTTAGTTTGAATGTCTAAAATGTCTGTCTTTCTCAATTTGTGTGTCTGATTCTATTTGTTTGCATGTCTGGGTTGGTGTTTGCAAGTCCAAGAATTTTTCTTTGTTGGTATGAATGTCTAAAGCGTCTGTCTTTCTCTGTTTGTGTGGCTGATTCTATTTGTTTGCATGGCTGGGTTGGTGTTTGCAAGTCCAAGTATTTGTCTTTGTTGGTTTGAATGTCTAAAGTATCAGTCTTTCTCTGTTTGTGTGTCTGATTCTATTTGTTTGCATGTCTGGCTTGGTGTTTGCAAATCCAAATATTGGTCTTTGTTGGTTTGAAAGTCTAAAGTGTCTGTCTGTCTCTGTTTTTGTGTCTGATTTTATTTGTTTAGATTTCTGGGTTGGTGTTTGCAAGTCCAAGAATTTGTCTTTGTCGGTTTGAATGTCTAAAGTGTCTCACTTTCTCTGTTAGTGTGTCTGATTCTATTTGTTTGCATGTCTGGTTTGGTGTTTGCAAGTCCAAGTATTTGTTTTTGTTGGTTTGAATGTCTAAAGTGTCTGTATTTCTCTGTTTGTGTGTCTGATTCTATTTGTTTGCATGTCTGGGTTGGTGTTTGCAAGTCCAAGTATTTGTCTTTGTTGGTTTGAATGTCTAAAGTGTCTGTCTTTCTCTGTTTGTGTGTTTGATTCTATTTGTTTGCATGTCTGGGTTGGTGTTTGCAAGTCCAAGTATTTGTCTTTGTTGGTTTGAATGTCTAAAGTGTCTTTCTTTCTCTGTTTGTGTGTATGATTCTATTTGTTTGCATGTCTGGGTTGGTGTTTGCAAGTCCAAGAATTTGTCTTTGTTGGTTTGAATGTCTAAAGTGTCTGTCTTTCTCTGTTTGTGTGTCTGATTCTATTTGTTTGCATGTCTGGATTGGTGTTTGCAAGTCCAAGTATTTGTCTTTGTTGGTTTGAATGTCTAAAGTGTCTGTATTTCTCTGTCTGTTTGTCTGATTCTATTTTTTTGCAGGTCTGGGTTGGTGTTTGCAAGTCCAAAAATTTGTCTTTGTTGGTTTGAATGTCTAAAGTGTCTGTCTTTCTCTGTTTGTGTGTTTGATTCTATTTGTTTGCATGTCTGGGTTGGTGTTTGCAAGTCTAAGTTTTTGTCTTTGTTGGTTTGAATGTCTAAAGTGTCTGGCTTTCTCTGTTTGTGTGTCTGATTCTATTTGTTTGCATGTCTGGGTTGGTGTTTGCAAGTCCAAGTATTTGTCTTTGTTGGTTTTGGACTTGCAAACACCAACCCAGACATGCAAACAAATAAAATAATACACTCAAACAGAGACAGACAAACACTTTAAACATTCAAACCAAAAAAGAAAAATACTTGGACTTGGAAGCACCAACCCAGACATGCAAACAAATAGAATCAAACACACAAACAGAGAAAACAGGCACTTTAGACATTCAAACCCACAAAGAAAAATACTTGGACTTGCAAACACCAACCCAGACATGCAAACAAATAGAATCACACACACAAATAGAGAAAGACAGGCACTTTAAACATTCAAACCAACAAAAACAAATACTTGGACTTGCAAACACCAACCCAGACATGCAAACAAATAGAATCAAAGACACAAACAGAGAAAGACAGACACTTTAGACATTCAAACCAACAAAGACAAATTCTTGAACTTGCAAACACCAACCCAGACATGCAAACAAATAGAATCAGACACACAAACAGAGAAAGAGAGACACTTTAGACATTCAAACCAACAAAGACAAATACTTGGACTTGCAAACAACAGCCCAGATGTGCAAACAAATAGAATCAGACACACAAACAGAGAAAGACAGACACTTTAGACATTCAAATCAACAAAGACAAATTTTTGGACTTGCAAACACCAACCCAGACATGCAAACAAATAGAATCAAACACACAAACAGAGAAAAAACTGACACTTTAGACAATCAAACCAACAAAGACAAATACTTGGACTTGCAAACACCAACCCAGACATGCAAACAAATTGAATCAGACCCACAAACAGAGAAAGAGAGACACTTTAGACATTCAAACCAACAATAACAAATGCTTGGACTTGCAAACACCAACCCAGACATGCAAATAAATAGAATCAGACAAACAAACAGAGAAAGACAGACACTTTAGACATTCAAACTACCCAAGACAAATTCTTGGACTTGCAAACACCAACCCATACATGCAAACAAATAGAATCAGACACACAATCAGAGAACGACAGACACTTTAGACATTCGAACCAACAAAGAAAAATATTTGGACTTGCAAACACCAACCCAGACATGCAAACAAAAATAATCAGACACACAAACAGAGAAAGACAGACACTTTAGACATTCAAACCAACAAACCCAAATACTTGGACTTGCAAACACCAACCCAGACATGCAAACAAATACAATCAGAGACACAAACAGAGAAAGATAAACACTTTAGACATTCAAACCAACAATGACAAATACTTGGACTTGCAAAAACCAACCCATACATGCAAACAAATTGAATCAGACACACAAACAGAGAAAGACAGACACTTTAGACATTCAAACCAACAAAGACAAATACTTGGACATGCAAAAACCAACCTAGACATGCAAACAAATAGAATCAGACACACAAATAGAAAAAGACAGACACTTTATACATTCAAATCAACAAAGACAAATACTTGGACTTGCAAACATCAACCCAGACATGCAAACAAATAGAATCAGACACACAAACAGAAAAGGACAGACACTTTAGAAATTCAAACCAACAAAGACATATTCTTCGACTTGCAAACATCAACTCGGATATGCAAACAAATAGAATCATACACACACACAAAGAAAGACAGACACTTTAGACATTCAAACCAACAAAGACAATTTGTTGGACTTGCAAACACCAACTCAGACATGAAAACAAACAGAATCAGACACACAAACAGAGAAAGACAGACACTTTAGACATTCAAACCAACAATGACAAATACTTGGACTTGAAAACAGCAGCCCAGACATGAAAACAAATAGAATCAGACACATACACAGAGAAAGACAGACACTTTAGACATTCAAACCAATAATGACAAATTCTTGGACTTTCAAACACCAATCCAGACATGCAAACAAATAGAATCAGACACACAAACAGAGAAAGACATACACTTTAGACATTCAAACCAACAAAGACAAATACTTAGACATGCAAACACCAACTCAGACATGCTAACAAATTGAATCAGACACACAAACAGAGAAAGACAGACACCTTAGACATTCAAACCAACAAAGACAAATATTTGGACTTGCAAACACCAACCCAGACATGCAAACAAATAGAATCAGACACACAAACAGAGAAAGACAGACACTTTAGACATTCAAACCAACAAATACAAATTCTTGGACTTGCAACCATCAACCCTGACATGCAAACAAATAGAATCAGACACACAAACATAGAAAGACAGACACTTTAGGCATTCAAACCAACAAAGACACATTCATGGATTTGCAAACACCAACCCAGACATACAAACAAATAGAATCAGACACACAAACAGAGAAATACAGACACTTTAAACATTCAAACCAACAAAGACAAATACTTGGAATTGCAAACACCAACCCAGACATGCAAACAAATAGAATCAGCCACACAAACAGAGATAGACAGACACTTTAGACATTCAAACCAACAAAGACAAATTCTTGGACTTGCAAACACCAACCCAGACATGCAATCAAATAGAATCAGACTCACAAACAGAGAAAGACAGACACTTTAGATATTCAAACCAACAAAAAAAAATATTTGGAATTGAAAATACCAACCCAGACATGCAAACAAATAGAATCAGACACACAAACAGAGAAAAACAGACACTTTAGACATTCAAACCAACACAGACAAATTTTTGGACTTGCAAACACCAACCCAGATATGCAAACAAATAGAATCAGACACACAAACAGAGAAAGACAGACACTTTAGACATTCAAACCAACAAAGTCAAATACTTGGACTTGCAAACATCAACCCAGACATGTAAACAAATAGAATCAGACACACAAACAGAGAAAGACAGACACTTTAGAGATTCAAACCAGCAAAGACAAATTCTGGGACTTGCAAACATCAACCCAGACATGCAAACAAATAGAATCAGACACACAAACAGAGAAAGACAGACACTTTAGACATTCAAACCAACAATGACAAATACTTGGACTTGCAAACACCAACTCAGATATGCAAACAAATAGAATCAAACACACAAACAGAGAAAGACAAACACTTTAGACATTGAAGCCAACAAAGACAAATTCTTGGACTTGCAAACACCAACCCAGACATGCAAACAAATAGAATCAGATACACAAACAGAGAAAGACAGACACTTTAGATATTCAAACCAACAAAGGCAAATTCTTGGACTTGTAAACACCAACTCAGACATGCAAACAAATAGATTCAGACACACAAACAGAGAAAGACAGACACTTTTGACATTCAAACTAACAAAGACAAATACTTGGACTTGTAAACATCAACCCAGACATGCAAACAAATAGAATCAGACACACAAACAGAGAAAGACAGACACTTTAGAGATTCAAACCAACAAAGACAAATTCTTGGACTTGCAAACACCAACCCAGACATGCAAACAAATAGAATCAGACAAACAAACAGAGAAAGACATACAATTTAGTCATTAAAACCAACACAGAAAAATACTTGGAATTGCAAACACAAACCCAAACATGCAATCAAAAAGAATCAGCCACAAAAACAGAAAAAAACAGACACTTTAGACATTCAAACCAACAAAGACAAATACTTGGACTTGAAAACACCAGCCCAGACAAACAAACAAATAGAATCAGACACACAAACAGAGAAAGACAGACACTTTAGACATTCAAACCAGCAAAGACAAATACTTGGACTTGCAAACACCAACCTAGACATGCAAACAAATAGAATCAGACACACAAACAGAGAAAGAAAGACACTTTAGACATTCAAACCAACAAAGACAAATTCTTGGACTTCCAAACACCAACCCAGACATGCAAACAAATAAAATCAGACAGACATGCAAACAAATTGATTCAAAAAAGTTTAAAAAAAAATGTGGGGGCCCGGGGGACCTTTGGGGCCCCGGGGGCCCTTTGGAGGGCTCCCCGGGGAGGGGGGGGGCTTTGGGGACCCATTAGCCTTTGGGAGCCCGGGGGGCCCTTTGGGGGCCCGGGGGTCCTTTGGGGGGATGGGTCCCTTTTGGGGATGGGGTAGGGGACCTCGCAACACTGTTCAAATGGAACTTGTGTATTATAACGACCACAGAGTTTCACCCCAAATCATCTTCTAAATCGTCTTCTAAAATCATCTTCTAAAATGTCTCAAACTGTTTCGCCCAAAAAATCTTCTAAAATGTCTCAAACTTTTTCGCCTGAATCATCTTCTAAAATGTCTTAAACGGTTTCGCCCAAATAATCCCTAAATGTAATTTCTGCGGGTTCCTTTTGTTTTGGCATCCCTGCGCTGTCACATTTGAAATTCCCAGGGAAAAATTCCCGCGTTAATCTCTTCATCTCTAAGGTGTTCCTATCTACTCTATTAAGGCTTCGATAGAATATTAATTTATCGCTAAGCCTAATGACCTGAGAAGCCATATTTAAAAATAGAATTTCTATCTCTTTAGAGTCCCGTATAATTCCTAGGAAACAAGTGAGGACATTTATAACACAGACCTTAAGATCAAAGAAGCCATAATGTTTCTTAATTCCCCTTTGTGGATCAATAATTCCCCTGGATTAGGCAAACCAATTTCTCTGAAAAACTCTCCCCTCGATTATGCAATCAAGTTCTCAGAAATCTGTTCCCCTTCGTGGATCAATAATCCTTGAATAAATTATGTAGGCTTGGCGTTAGACTAAATTGTAGATGGCAGCAGTGGTGTAGCCCGGGAGCTCATGATAGCTACCTACTCACAAAATACAAAATTCCACATTTTTATAGATAGAAGATTGAAACCACTACAGTAGGGTTCTATGATATGCAGAATCCTATTAGGTGATTCTTGTCAAGATTCCTTGAATTTTAAGGGGTGTTACTCCCCTTTTCAAAAATAAGAAACATTTTCTCAGGTTCGTGCCTTTTGATGGGTAGCATTAAACTTAATGAATCTTATATATTCAAATTCAGCATAACATGCCAATTCTTTTGTATCTTGTTCAAAACCTCAAATTCTTTTGATGTATCTATTGATATAAATAAATACATAAAAAAATTAAATAGATACATCCAAAAGTATCCGTTTTTGAGGTATCCGGTTACGATTGAGCCGTGTCGCCCCTTACTGCAGTTCGTTACCACGAAGTATTTGATATCGGAATGTGACAGAAGTTCGCTGCAGCAATACTCAAAAGAATTCATTTGAAGTTGTAGCCGTGTCCGTAATTTAAAATGCTAAGACATTTACCTAGTTTTCTATATAGTTTCTGCTCGTTTGTGATAGCATATGAAAAAACATGAATATAGATTTATGAGTACCAAAGGAGAAACTTGCACCGTCCCTTAGGAGAGACAATAGGTAACTCGAATAGTTATTACATTCCTTATCAAATTTAATATTTTGCATTATTACAAATTTTGATCCAAACTTCTGCTAATTAAACACTCAGTAGTTTTACTCACCACTATTTATCTTAACATAGCATTCAAGTTTTTAAAATTCGAGTTTTAGAAGAGAAATTTTTTTTATTTCCAATGAATAGTGGAAATAAAAAGAAAAAGTTTAGAAAAAAAAATTTGAAAAAAAAGTACTTTCTAAACATTATCAGCCTTAAATGCCCAATAGTTTACACATTTTTCATTTAAATTTGAATCTTCTAAAGAGACTAATTTTTGTTTGTAAAACATAATTTGGATACCAAGAATCTCTATTGCAAGCAATTCTAAGACTTCAGTTAAACCTGACACTATTTGTCAGGTTCTTCTTCTTTGTAAGAAAACATATGGTTTTTCATAATTTTTTGGTACTACATAATTAATAGTTTACAATATGTTTTGACATGCGATTTTTACATAAGACAAATTTGACTGCTAACTTAAGATTTCTTTAAAGGCAAAACAGAAAGCTTTACCCGGCACATTATTTTATTTTTTTTTTTTTTTTTTTTAATGAGTTGTTGTGTTCCTAGTTAGGTATTGTAAGTTCTCTTTGTACTCTTAATCCAGTGGGAGCATGTATGTCAAGGCTTAGTGCTTTCTCAGTATATTTGAAAATCTGTATTTCTGCTTCTTTAGCTCTAATTCGGTCGACGCATTTCTTTAGCCTGTCAGATGTTTTTCATCTGGCTGATGCTGATGATGTTTTTCTGATTAATAGTTCAAAGTCTGTTTCTCTAAAATGACAGAAGCTATAGGTGATCCATTTTGTCAAGATGAGTTAATTTGGATATTGAAAAGTGGGAGTATTTATGTTTTAATCAGCGTGCTGTTCCAGCACTTCGTTGCTAGTATTATTTAATTCGATTGTTTTTATGTTTTACATAATTAGTATATATGTTTGTTCGAACATGGCAAATATTGTTAGTAAATTTGCAGATGATCATTCAGTCTGCCCTAATGAACCTTAAGTAAGGAGTGACTCGTGCTAATAGCAACAGAAATTCTAGATTAAAAAATTTGATAACAATATATGCATAAAAATAATCAGTTTTTTTATGGTGATTCCAAAAATAGAAAATTCATTAAGTTAAGCGCTATCCATCAAAAGCTACAAGGCTGAATATTTTCCTGATTTTCAAAAAAGGGGAAAATACTCTTAAAGGGCAAGTAATGTTGATGAGAATGGCACCATCAAATTTGGCACATCTGAGAGATTGTGAAGGTTGTGTCTTTTCCCTCAAGGGTAATCGTATCAAACCCAAATAGCCTTGAATGTCGGGAGAAGGCCCACTAAAAAAAAATTAAATTGAAAGTTTCAGTACCTTTTTTTAAGTAGCTGAAAAGAATGTACCAAAGCAAATTGGTAACTTCTGTCATTTTTGGCTCAAAACGACAAATTTGACCCAAAGGTTACTAAAAACGCATTGGGCGAAAATCCCGAGATAGCCAATTGATTCAAAATTATCAAAAAGTGTGTACAAAGCTTTCCAGTATCATCAGGCAGTAATACCGAGAGATGATGCATGCTTTCCTGTACGTTTGGCTTGCAAAGTAAACGGTTAATATAGACATTTATTTTAAGGATTTTTTAAACTAATTTAATTCATTTGAAGCTTGATGAAATTATAAACGGTGGTGACTAATTGCGCGTCAGCTATTATGGAGGAGAGTCAGTGGATCTTCGTGTAGTTGGAGGGGAGTGGGCTTAAAGCCTCGAGCCTCTACTAACGGCAACGATGAGCAACTTTAAAATTAATACATTTTTCATATTTAGAATCTACAACAAAGGAAATATTGGGTTTCTTATGAATTGAATAAATAGTAAGATGGTTGCAGATTTAACAGATTTGAAGCATCTAGTATGGGGGCTGAGGGGGCAATCGGTCCCACATCATTGAGGACACGATATTTTCTTTTGAATAATTCTACATTATGCCAAAAAGTAAACACACTAAATAAGTTCTACTTTTGAAGCATTGCTGTGCAAGCTGCATTTTGATGGGCAAGCTATCAAAAATGAGCAGAAAGTAAATAACTTTTCTTCAAATGAAAGCAAAGAGCGATAATAAAACCTGAAATAAACAAAGGTTTATTTAGTATGTAAGGGTGTTTCTCCCTTAACTCGCCGCTCTTTACGCTAAAGTTTGACGGTTTGTACCATTTCTTTAAGAACAACTGCTTAAACGTAAGGTCCGTGGAATTTGAGTAAAAAATGTTTTAAAAGTACAATAAAACTTTAGAGTAAAGAGTAGGGGCTTAAGAAGGGCCAGGCCCCTCATAGACGGAGTAATTTCTGTTCGTTTTAATTTTTAATGTTTAGTTTTTACTTTCGTTTGAACGGACTTGTTTTTCTTGTGTTTTTTTTTATATTTAATTTTAAAAAGAGATCCAAGTTGGCTGTTCAAAAATACTTGCCAGTCGAAATATATATAATCACATGGCTCTATGCAAAATTTCTCAGCTGTTTATGGCCATGCTGTGTTGTTTATAGGCTTTTTATCCAGTTTATTAAAGTGCCGTCATGTCTGATACTTAAGGCCCAATCATTTTCGGCATACCCAGTGTTTGTTTCATCTACCGTCGTCGACTGAAAATAAAAACTCGTCTCTAAGCATAAGGCATCAAATACTAAAGTAAGTTTATAACACTTCATGATGAACAATTAGTAAGATTCAGTGAAAATGATGGCTATATCCCCTAGTGATTTGTATCTTTGCCCATGCATAGGGTTGGCTTATGTATATAATGCTGCATTTTCCTTTCTTTTGTTTCTTTTTACTCTGCTTCTCCTGTATATATATATATATAAGAAATTTCTTTTTTTTGGATCTGGGCTATTTTTAACAATTATTCACCAAATGTACCAGGGTGTATGCAAAGGGCGAACATAAATTTTCTAGTTTTCAGAAAACCCTCCAGAATTTCTATGTTTACTGATCAATTTATCAAAATCTCACCACTCCAATTAATAGAAATCATACTGTAATAGCGAAGCCATACTTTTGATCTGAAAAAGAAAAGAAAAAGATATATCCACAGGCCACTTAAAGCGAGGGGTTGCCCACCTTCCAAAACCTCTTGTACGCCTCGAATTGTCACGTGTGCCACACAGATCTTCCACACGTGGAACAGTTCTACCGAGGGTGGCTCAGTCACAGCAAAGCTTTGTATAGTTCCACCAGACCTGGCACACCTTTGCCATGCTTGGCACGTGCCACTTGTTGCACGTAATTTTGAAAGTTGGCGACCCCCTATACTCTAACACATGCGAAATATACTTGAAAATTATCATTCCGATGGTTTATCCTGTTGACTCTAATCCACTTACTCCATAACACTTAACAAAAAACAAAATTTTAGTTCTTTATAAGACTTCCGACGAAACACTTATTTACTCCTAGTAGAGTATTACTGCCAAGGAGTTAGAGAGTTAGGAACTTTAATTTTAGCCGTAGAAGTGTCAGATTGAATTTTTAAACGGCCTTTCGAATATTTAATGAAGAAAGAACT
Source organism: Artemia sp. Qi Xiang Cuo (assembly GCF_049724085.1). Classification (NCBI taxonomy): domain Eukaryota; kingdom Metazoa; phylum Arthropoda; class Branchiopoda; order Anostraca; family Artemiidae; genus Artemia; species Artemia sp. Qi Xiang Cuo. Next base: position 29,251,500 of record NC_142802.1, on the reverse strand, counting down.
TGTTTTTACTTTGATATACAAGTTTACAAATAGCATAAATATTGAAGATGGCTCATGTTTAATGGTTAAAGGCTCTATTAAGAAATAATAAAGACAGCATAATAAAGCGTAAATGAAAATAAAAATCATAAGGCTTGTCTATTGGACCCATAATAAATCCTGGCCCTCCATATTAATAAAAGCAAACTATACAAAGTATACTGAAAAGTGAAATAGAGAGTAAAAAAGAAAGCATAGTAGAAGTAAGAACAGAGTAAAAGGGTTCATCAGAACCATTAAATATTTCATGATTTTGCTCTTCTTTCCTCTTCATCTTACAAAATGTATATACTATTTATATCCGGTGACGGCGCAGTGGATTGATGCTCACTTTGGAGTACGGAGCCCAGGCTTCGATTCCAGGTGTCATGAAGTTGGGCAAAAGGTTTACTACTTGTTCCTGAACAAAAATGAACCTACAGCTAAAATGTCAATTCGACGATCTAAATATATATATATATATTTAATTATATATATTTAATTATATATATATATTATATATATATATAATTCCAACAGAAAAATTGGATTTTTTTTAACTTGTTTGAATTCGACAAAACATTTGGTTGGAAATCTTTTTTTTTTTTTACATTGTAGCATGACGTGGAAACGCTGTTATGGTGCAACTTAAAGCTCGTAGTACCTGGCTCCGAAAGTAAGCTAAGCTTTTCAGTAAAATAAGAGCATAGTCCGATGGTGTGCTAAATTTATGAAGTCTATTTTATTTTTAACATGCCATGCCTTGCTTCAAATATTGATCATTGACCTAACGTATTGCTAAAGTAATGCATGAAGCAGTATGTACCTTGCACCAATAGAAAAGTCTGCTGCTATATTTTCCTGAGTCTTGTTACCATGATACAATATGAGATTGTCGTGTGTAATCTAATAAATCATTAAATGTCTCGTGCGAAATCTCGTTTCATCAAATAAATTTATTTATCAAAATAGACTCCTACAGCCGCGTCTCCCCACACAATCGAAATTAGAAATTCACTCTTGAAAAAAGAAAAGGATTTTTTGGAGGATTGTCCATCTTCAAGTGTCGAAATTGGCCTCCAGGTGGGAAATTTCCAGGTGCAGATGAGTATAATCCGAAGTACGAATAGTGCGATTAAAGATGAGAATTAGCTGGAAATTGTTAGAACTTGTGTTAGATATATTGTCCACTTGGGGAATTCTAAGATAGTGTCCTGTAAGACAAAGAGTAACTAATTTAGACAGACGTGGGACCCCCGGTCAGAGACGATAAGGAAGAAGTTTTGAAGATAAACTAGGAACACTCCTTGTCCTTTTGCACCCTTTTAACTTTTTTTAAGCCACTGGAAATATATGTATAAATATTTTAGTCTAACTTTCAGTCTTAGGAATATCTATTTTGAAAGTTCAATTTTGTATTCGTAAATGGTCAATTGGGATACTTACGATATATTTTTTATACGTTGAATAGCACGGACTCTACAATATAACTGATATGGAACCAAAATAAAATGCCAGGGCATAAATTACAAAATACATAGCATAGAAACATACAAAAAAATATGCTTGATTTAGTTCAGATGAGTAAAGTGTATGTCTCGATTTCGTTCAGTTTTTTATTTTAGTCTGAATAACTAGAGTAAGAGATCTTATTCAAAATTTTAGGAATTCCTGGGCCCCAGGCTCAGGCGATTTATCACCGCATATGCTCGATTATCAATCCTAGTATTATACAGAGGCGTAGCGAGAACTTTATTTCAGAAATAAAGGAGGGGGGCTCAGTTAAAGAAAATACAGCGTATAAATCATTTATTCTCAGGTTGTACATATTAACATTTAATTTTTGTGGTTTACAGCAAAAGAGAGATAGTCAGGCCCCAGAAACACGACTAAAGTTGAGGCAGTGGTTCTTTGCAAATGCTGACCTTAAGAAGGTATATTGATAAGATTATCTGTTTGACACATAATTTAAGAAAAATTTTTGCACTTATCCTTCTTAAGAAATAGATAAGTATGAATAAAAGGGAAAGCAACCACCCACCATCCTTAAAAATTCTGTTACAACCTCTATTCCAAGGTTTGGACCTTTGTGCATCTATGAGTATGATTTTTCAGGGGACATCTACAGTATTAAATCACGTACATCGCAATTACATTATTTTTGAACCTTGGACCCATCTTTTCATACCTGAGTACTAAAATTTTCTGACGCACTGTAGAACGGGTTTCTTCGTTCGTTTCTTTCAGCGTAGCGTGAGACAAAAAAAGACAAGTGACAGAATAAATGGGAAATATACAATTTGGGCTATATATTTGCACATAAAGGGAAGAGGGTAAACTATTTGGACAGTTTGAAGTTAGAAAGCAATTCTTACTTCATATGATGCAGAATAATCGCACCTAACACATTTTGCATGCAGACCCACAATACTTTACCCCCACCCCCTAATTTGCAAATATATAGCCTAAATTTGTTTCTAAAGTATTATATTTTCATCATATTTTATGATATTTCATTAGGATTAGTCAGAGAAACAGGTTCTACTTAGATGAAGAACTAAACATACACGCTATAACATATAAGCACCATATTAAGTTTTTTGAACAGTACCATATAACCGTCAGTATTAGTAGTATGTGCATATTGAATTTGCTGGGACATATAGCAAGGAATTCTAACAGCCATATGGAATTCTATGGAAGCTCTACACCTTTTCAAAGAGATTCAGAGCTCCCTCACATGGCATTATACTATGTTCCATCTTGTGCTACTTGGGATTTGCATAATATGTTATGAAGGACAAGTTTTTCTGACATAATTTACGTAGACTAGATTTCTAGTTCATGATACATATATATATGCTATACATCTCTTTTAGGGTAAATCCGTGTCAGAAAACCAGTGCGTCTTGTTTAGCTGCCAATATATTCAATTATTTTTTTTGTATATATTCAAGTTTCAGATTAGAATTTTCTACAGTTTGAATAGTTCATTCAATCTATCAGTATCAATATTTTTGCAATCATTTACATAGATATGGAATATTCTAAGCCACTTCTGGTGAGTAAAATTTTCTCATTATTATCATAAAAAGAAATCTATTTTTTGTCTCGCCATTAAGTTAAGGAAGAATTTACTTACTTACGCTTTTTTTTCACCGTGTTGTTAGCTCTTTTAAAAAGCTTCCTTCTTTTAAATATTAAACAGTGCGTGTATTTCAATTTTATTAAATATTCAAAAAAGGAGAGGCAGGTTGACTTTGATTTTGGCTCATTGTATATGAAAAATTAAAATAGAATTTGCATATTAGTTTCGGCAGGTATGAAAGGTTGCCCCCCTCCTCAATATCATGCTCTTTACACTAAAGTTCAAATTTTGTTCGAATCACAAACTCTTGAATCACAAAGGTTGGTTAATTAGAATAGATACCTCTTTTGAAAGTGCTAAAAAAAACTTAAGCGTATAGGGTGAGGTATAGGCTAGAGGACGAACCCTTGATATACTTAATAATTTTTAGTTTAGGCTATGTCCAGGAGTCTTTTTCTTCCTTTTTCTGTGATTTTAAGTATTTCGTAATTTAGGTATATAAGTTTTAAAATCTTTGCATATAAAAAAAAAATATATAATTGTCAACTTTTTTTGTTTGATACTATGGAATTGAAGGACCAATGCCCTCCGTTAATATTCTGAATAAGTAATAATTGGGCTAGCTCATTAAATTGCGTCTTTTTTTCAAATTTTGGGGGTTTGGTACTATGATATTCGTAATTTAGATATATAAATTTTAAAAGCTTTGCATATAAAAAAAAAATCTATAATTGTCAACTTTTAGTGTTTGATACTATGGAATTGAAGGCCTAATGCCCTCCGTTAATATTCTGAATAAGTAAGAATTGAGCTAGCTAATTAAATTGCGTCATTTTTTCAACTTTTGGGGGTTTGATATTGAAGGGGCAGTACCCTCCCGTAAGCTAAATAGTTTGAAAACTGAAAATGATTTTTATTTTAGAATGCCGTTGATCAATCATCGCAGCAAAAACGTGCAAAATTGAATGAAGCCCACGACAACACTGAGACAGGAGTAATCAAGCCAAGTGTCAGCTCTGCACAAACCTCTATGCAACCTGGCAGGAAATTCAAGAGGGAATGGATGCTTTCATATAATGCATCAGCCTCATCTGGTCAAGATCGGGAGGACGCTCCTCTTCATGCTTTACCAGGGACTTCAGATGTACAAGTCCAGTCAGAATTTGTAAATGTATATATTTTTTTCTCTTTCCATATTTTTGAAAATAAGGCAAATTTTCTCAAGCGCGTAACTTTTGATGAGTAAAACTAAACTTAAATTTGTTTTTAAACTATTCTATAATAATCCTATTTCATTACCATTTACCAAATTAGCAGTATATAAAAGAATGGTTATAACGCAGAAGTAGCAAATAGCTTATCATACTTTTCTATAGATTTATAAACCTTACCTCTAATTTCTCTTTTAAGCAAGATGTTTTCTAATGCAAAAATCCATTATTCCATCAAACAAACTCTATATAAACAAAAAAAACTACTATTTCACAGGTGACGGTTGAACAAACGTGCTTAAATTAAGATATATTTTGCACTTAGCTTTGCGTCTATTTAATCCTTTATCAAAATAACCCATCGGAAAGTTGAAAATTTGAATTTTAATCTAACAGGTATAATTTGAATGTTAATCGCTCGTTACAAAGTGGGTTTCAAATAACCGGATGTTTTTATCTTAGATGAAGAGATATCAACGCGATAAAAAGGTTCTTAATAATGTCAAATGTGACAACGCAGTGATGTCAAAAACATTATTTGGGCGAAACCGTTTTAGACATTTTAGGCAATTATTTCGGCGAAACAGTTAGAGACATTTTAGAATATGTTTTCGAAAAGGATTTGAGGCTGAAACTCTAGGGTTGTTATAATACACAAGTTATATTTTAACATTATTGTGAAGTCCTCTACCCCAACTCAAAAGGGTTCTGATACTCCTACCCCAACCCAGAAGGAAGCGCCCTGGTGTGGGAGTGTGTGTGTGTGTGTGTGCGGTGCATGCGCTGCATCTACTCGATATTTCATCGAGACAGTGTAAATTCAATATCGATGTAATGATTGAATGGCATATATTTCAATATCATTATTTCCTATGTTTGATCCGAGCGCTGAAATTTTTTCATTATACATATCAACTGAATTGTATTTTAATGCTGATTTTGAATACCTTTAAATTATTTCGTTTACCTTAATCCATCAAAAGTTATGAGAAAATTAAGAATTTTATAAGTAGACATTCAGACGTCGCATAAATTGTTTCCACAGCGCATTTCTATCTGACGCTGTTTCCGCAGCGCGTTATAGGCTACTGGAATATAGGCTAATGGGTTAGAAACGCAATTTCACCCTGTAAGAATATTTCAGCGTGCGTGTGTGTGTGCGTGTGTGTGTGCATGTGTGTGTGTGTGTGTGTGTGTGTTATTAACAAAATTTGTAATTTATTATGCATTGTTTTTTAAATAATGCTATAAGCAAAATTTTGTAATTTATTATGCATTTGTTTGATAAATTCGAATACAATTAAGAAAAAAAAATTGTTTGATAAAAAAAAAAGAAAAAAAAGAAAAAAAAAGTGTGTTATAATTGTGATAAAACTTTCTTCAAAGAAAAAAAACTTAATCCATTCATTTTCTAGTTTCAGGGGGAAGCTGTGAAAACTTCTGCCTTCCCTGGCCCGGGACTTAAAAGTATCATGGATAATTGTCCCCTCTCGCCGGATGATGATGTTAGTGAAGGTACGTTATTTGATATCCCCCTGGATTTTCAATTTACAGCTGAAGAAATGGACAGTTTTATGCAAATTGTAGGACCTAATTTTTCCGGGGACACTTTTGACGATAGTTTTACTATTAGTGAATTGGATCCTGTACAAATAGGTGCAGGACATGAAAATAGTGCTATGTCCTCAGAATTACGTGAATTTTATTTTTTAGAGTCTGCTCTAAGTCACATACAAACATATAGGGTAGATTTTAACCCTCCCGAGGAAAACGCGATTGCGGGGATCATTATTATAACTGACCCTTTGAATGTGCTCCATAGCTACAGCTACAGACTTAGAGCACAAAGTGAGAGTCAGGTTCAGAAATGGGGGGGTCACGGGGGCGTTAAAACATCGGTTAATCAAAAAGTTCATTTACAAAAGGGAACATCCGGAGATTTTTTTTATATTAATTTTTCAACTGGCAACCAGACTTTTTACCCTGGTCTAAATGAATTTGAGGATAACTTTTTCAACTGGGTGAATAAATTAATATCAACTTTGGACACGTTTAATGAGAGGGGAAGTGGGTCCACCATTTTATACATTGAACACATGGATCTGAATCTCAGTAGATTAAAAAAAACTTTATTTTAAGGGGAGCGCGGGGTAACAAAATAAAAAGCCACCCAGATTTGTCGGCTACAGGAGGGGTTCAGGGTTTCAAATTTGACACGGGGCTGCAATGCTTTAAAAACGCATTTTTAGCAGCAGCCCAAAAAACATTAAATTATGAGTCATCAATGAAAAATCTCGACAGCCTTGCTCGTAACGGTGGAAAAAATTTCCCTAAAGTAAATTTTGACTGTTTAGAGGGGAAGTACCGGTGTTCTTTACATAAATATGAATATTCGATAAATAAATTTATAATCTGGGGGGTGGGGTGTTTTTTCTCCAGTATGACACTGAATTTGTAGATGGAAAAAAAACAAATAAAAAAGGGGTTTTGTATTTAGTGAGGACACCGTCAGTAGATAATGTTAAAAATTGGGTTTGGGTTATTTACGAGCCTCCCAAAGATGTAAATTCCTATGGTCATTTTTTCCCCGTTACAGCAATAAGTCGACTCCTATCCAAAAGCAAGAACAAAGGAGAATGTCTCTATTTCCCCATGTGCCTTTCCTCATTTCGAAATGAGCGAACATTCTCGGATCAAATGAACCATTGCAGAATTAATGACAATCAAAGAATTGAAATGCCGGCAGAAGGTAAAGACACTTTACAATTTAAAAATTTCTAAAATTCCCTACTGCAAATTGATAAAGTGTCTTTGGATTGTGAATCAATACTAGTTGAGGTATCAGACCCTTCAAAGCCAAATATAGTCAAGGAACACAAACTAATTGCGTGTTCCTATGCACACGCCCGTCGCGATTCCAACAATAAAATGCAGTTGAAAGAGTTTTTTTGGCTATGGATGAGGAGGGCAGCATGGAAAAGTTATTGGTATCTTTAATAAAAACAGGAAACGACGCAATTTTACGATTACGTCACATCAACTACCCAGTGACATTGTCAGATAAAGAGCAACTGGCGCTAGAAATGGGGACGATTTGCTGGGTTTGTAGAGGTGCTCTTGCCCAAAAAGACGCGGTCCAGGATCAAGATCCACTTATTGATCCCAATTCAACGGGGAAAAGTAGCTTTCGGGGATGGGCTCACAATTCATGTAATTTAAAAATTAAACAGCAACTTTTTCTTCCGGTTTTTATACCTAACTCCAACTACGATCTGAAGTATGTGCTACCAGCATTGGTACATCTTCAAACAAATGGAACAGTGGATGATGCATGGGTGATGGACAGCGTTACCTACAAAATCATACCTAAATCATCGGAAAAGTTGCTTGTTTTGGAATTTATGTGGAAATTTGTTGAAGCCGACGTTGAGTACACGAATAAAATTCACTTTTTAGATTCCTACAGTTTTTTCCCCAAATCATTGAGCGAATTAATTCAAGTGCAGAAAAACGATGACGGTTGCAATGCTTTCCCCTTTTTTAAGCAACAATTTCCAAATGATTTATATGATTTGTTGACGGTCAAGGGCATATATCCTTATGATTATTATTGTTCCATGTCGAGATTTGCCGAGGAAACTATTCCTCCGATTGAATCGTTTTACGATAGTCTACATGATCGTAGTTGCACCCCCGATGAATACAGTTTTGCTAAAAAAAAGTTTGGGCAGAGGGAGGTTTTAAAAATGGGTTTGACTACTGCAAGCTGTATTTTTCGAGTGACGTGTTAACTCTGTTAGACATTATGTGTAAAACTACGGACAAAATCTATGAGGAATTTAATCTTGATTTGGGCTAATATTTTCATCTCTTCATCAGGTGATGGACCTCATCCTAAAAATTAGTGGGGACAAAATTCGGCTAATCACAGACATTGATCAGCATCTGTTCATAGAAAGGTCAATGAGGGGTGGTTTTGTTTTTCACGGGGATCGTATCTTGGAAACTGATCCAACAAGAGAGAAAACGGGGACAAAATCGGATGCAGTTTTCCTTGATATGAATTCTCTCTACCCATCAGCCATGTTCCATTATGCGCTACCTTGGAGTGATAATAAATGGCTCAATGACGTTGAAGCTCCCCATGTCCCCAACTTTGACGACGACGACAATGATAAGGAAACTGGACCGGTTGGATTGTTTTTTGAAATTGATTGGGAGATACCAGTCGAGCTTCACGGTTCAGTAAAGGATCTTGTTTTCCCATGAATCAATGGACCTGTGACTATGGGATCTTTTGAGTCCTCGCAATAGGCGTTTGGTCAAGATGGGCGGATTGCATTGGTCACCTTTAAAAAAGAAACTTTTTGCTCATCTTCTGCCAAAAAAAAACATAGTTGTACATCACGTGTCTTTAAAATGGATGTGCAACAACGATTTCAACGTTACAAAGGCTCACAGAGCACTCCGGTTTTGCAAAAAGCCATATTTAAAAACGTTCGTTGACACTTCTGTCAACAAGCGTTCTGAAGCGTAGATGGATGCCGAAAAGGAAACTTATACGCTCATTTTGAATTCGGTTTTCGACAAAATGTGTGAGAGTGTTCGCAATAAGAATCGTTGTGACGTTGTATCCAATACCAAACAATGTTTTTGAATTATTGCCGATCCAAATTACACTTCCTTCACAATCATTGGCCCGGACTTGGTACTATCGAATAGGAAAAAAACACGCATTGTCTTGAATAAAAATATTGCTGCAGGCAGTGCGATCTTGGAGATCTCTAAAAAGCTCATGTTGGAATTCTACTACAATGTGGCTAGGGTACAGTGGCCGGAAAAGGGGCAAGTAGAGGTCTGCTACGGGGACACGGATTCTCTACTGTTAAAAGTAAAAACCCCAAATCTAATTGATGATTTGGCGCAAGGTGAAATTATCAGCTCACGGATGGACTACACCAATTCGGGTGGTCTTTATCCAGAGCTAGTGAAACGTCGGGCACCAAATCAGCTTTTATTTTTTTAATCAGTACCGGGAAGTGACTTGATTTCCATTGGTGAGTTTGTAGGTCTGAAAGTGTACTTTATGCAACCCCATGACGATAAAATCAAGTGATTATGCAAGGAGTAACACTGCGCTCTGTAGATAAGAATTTCGACATGGACATTTACAGGAATTGTATTGTTGAAAATACAATTCCACGAGCCAAATTGCTGGCAATTCGTTCTCTCAACTACAGAAACTTTACTGTAAATGTAGAGAAAATTGCCATGATTACCATTTCCGACAAGGTCTATGTTTGTCAAGATGGTGTGACAACCCTCCCCCTTGGTCACTATTTAACTTCAGACCGGGCCGAATGTGTTATCCATAGGGAAAGTCTCGGTTTGAATAAAGTCCTGTAAATTATTTCCTAAAACCTTTGGGGGGGGCCTCGTGGCCTTTGGGGGCGGGGGGATACGGGGGGGGGGAGCCTCGCGGCCTGGGGGGGGGGGGGCTGGCCGCCAGCGGGGGGCTCACCGCCACTATCAAAGTTATCTTTTTTTTTACTTAGAGCAGATTTTTTTTTCGTAAATGTTTCATTAAAAAAAGTGATATTTTTTCAAGTCCTTTAATCTTATGTTGTATTTTTTCTCCATAAATAAACAAAAAAAAGTATTTATTTAAGTGTTTTTTCTCTGTGTGCCTATGTAAATGTTGTATTTTTTTTATAAATAAATTTAAAAAGAAGTGTATTTTTTCATGTTTAATGTGCTTTTTTTTCAATGTATTGTTACTTTTTTATGCATATAATAAAAGAAAATATGATTCTTTATTCGCCTTCTTCTTATTATTATTATTCTTGAACAGAGTAGTAGGGAAAATTATTTAATCATTCGACAATTATGGTCTACAGTTAGTTGTCCAGGTGAACTGTTGAAGGGAACATGCATCAATTTAAAACACCATTCAGATCGTTTCTGTGTGGTCCATCAATGTCAGGCAAAACAACACTCTTAACTAAAATATTAAAAATTGTAATAAAATGTTTGTGGAAAAGCCGAAAAAAATCTACTATTGTTAGAGTATTTGGCAGGAGTCATACGATAAAATAAAAGCAATTGCCGCCACCACGGGTTTGGTGCAGACAAAATTCATACAGGGACTTGATGTTTTCAACATTATTGAACCAAAATCTTGGCTGATCATTGACGATCTGGCAGAATCTATTGAACAATGGTCCCAGGAAATGCTGCAATTGTTCACCGTTCGCTCTCATCATGAACAGATTTCCGTTACTCTGGTTCTACACAATCTCTTTCATCACAGCAAATGTATGCGAACACTTGCTTTGAACTGCACCTACTATATCATCTAAAGAGTTGTTCGTGATTCTAGCTCGCTAATAACCCTCAATAAGCAAATATATCCAGGTGCCCATAAATTTCTGCTCTCAGCATACAATCAGGCAACTAATAAACCCCACGGTTATATCCTATTGGATCTTAATCAAAATACATCCGAGGATCTGCGTGTAGTCACAGATATTTTCGACAATGAGATTACAGTATATCTCCCTGTGAACGCTAAAAAGACATATTAGTCGCTATCATGGCACTGAAGAAACTGCATGAAAATAGACATTTGTTTTCAGTTCTAAGCACTTCAAAACCTCAGCTTAGAAAGGCAATGCTCAAACATGATATTGACAATGATTTCATTAATCTAATATCTGAACTTTGTTTAAATTTGACCGAGGGTAATGTTCAACTGCCAGAAGTAGTTAAGTAACAGGTGAAGAAACATCTTTCCATTGTACGTACATTGGCCTCTAAAAAGAAAGGAAAGAATTTTAAAAGGAAACGACTTCTTCAGGCAGGCGGTAGCATTTTCACACTTTTACTGCAAATAATTGCAGTAAATGTAAACAGTTCTCTTTAGAGAATTGCAAAACCCTATAAATTGACTCCAATAGAATTCGCTCTCTCACCTGCCGAACACTTTGAGGGTAATCCGAGTTAATTCCCTGGCAATGAAACTCCGGAGAAAGATAAAAAACTATTTTTACGTCAAGATGCACTTCACCGAGTAGACAAACATAAGTTTTATCGGTAGAAGCTAACTGCTGCTGCTGCTGGTATTGATCACAAAAAGAATCTTCTTCTCAAGAGTCTGCTGCTGCTGCTGGAACACAATTAATGAAGGAGGAATTGGATTCAATTGTATTGAAAATTGGAAATCTAATACCGCACTCATATCGTGAAAAAATAAAACGACTCCTAACCTATCTCTTGGAAAGTGTTCAAGATCACATTCTAATTGAGAGCAATGGGAAAGGGATTATAATTCAGGGCAAGAGCTATAATCTACTTGATTTAATCTATGACATGGTTACAAATCGTAAAGGAATATTATCATTTGACACTCATCTATACAACTTTCTAAATACATTAAACTTCCCCAAAAGTCTTATTGGCAATAGACACATTCTAAAAAAATTAAATGAACATGCATCATCATTATCAACAACATTGACACCTTTAAAATATGAAAATGAAGAAGAAGAAGATTTTAAATCAATTTTGGAAAATACTAGCACACCACTGATGGCGAGACAAAAGAGAAAACGTATCATGTCACCATCACCATCCAGTATACAAAAGGGTAGCGGACATTACACAACGTGTTTACGTTCAAAATGGTTGAAGTTCTGAAAGGTGTTTATGAAAATATTGGTGAGGCGGGGAGTTTAAGTTTCCCCACCACTCTTTCCAAAGTCACTGGTGTTCGCACTAAAAGTGTACAAGACTATCTACAAAATGAATCAAGTTACACTCTGCATAGAAATCATAGACTTCGTGCCAATCAATATCGAAAAACTAAAGCCTTTTACCCATTGCATATAATGCAAGCAGATCTCCTGACTCTAGATGAGCTTCAACGACGTCACAATACACCGTACAAGTACATTCTACTTGCCATCAGTGTTTTTAGACGCTATGCATATGCAATTCCATTGCGATCAAAGAGAGGTGTTGAAGTCGCTCAGGCCATTGAAAGTATTCTCGAACAGGATTCATATAAAAAAATTCAAACGGATAGCGGTAGTGAATTTGTTAATCCCCATGTTGCAAAAGTACTAGAGAAATATAGTACACTGATCTATCATAGTCACAGTCCTATAAAGGCTGCATTGGCCGAACGATAGATAAGAACAATTTCAAGATATTGTACATTGAAAAATACATCGACTTTTATTCATGATCTAGATAAAATCATGTTGATTTATAATCAACGACCTCATCGATCATTGTCCAACTCTACGCCAATGGAAGTTCATCATTCTGATCATGATACAATTGACACCTTTCTTAAACAGTATTCCAATGAAAGAAATGGCAAGAGGAAACATAAATTCAATGTTGGTGATACTGATGGAATTAATAGAAAAAGTAAAGTTTTTGAAAAGGGGAATTACTTGTGGTCCACCGAACTTTTTAAAGTGGCAAAAATCCTAGAAACTAAACCCATAACTTATCGCCTGCGTGATACCAAAGATGAAGAGATTCTCGGTGGCTTTTATGACTTTGAACCGCAAAAAGTTAAAAATAATAGCGAAATCTATCAAATTGAAAAGATATTAAAGACAAGTACTCGCAGGGGTAAGAAACAGTTACTTGTTCAGTGGCTAAGATACAACTCTGATTTTGATTCTTGGATTGGTGTTGAAGATATTGACAATGCCAAATGATTTCTATGTAACTTTCATGTCCAACATTTCCGATCCTCTCTACAGCGACTTGAATACGACAAGTGATTTTTGGACAAAACTCTCCCCCGCCATCAACTTTGACGGTGCGTATGAAGTGGCTCTGGTCGACTGTATTCTCAAAAATACCTATGACATCTTGAGAAAGGATCGTGTGTATGATATAAAAGTTATACCATTCGATTGGACTATGAATGGGTTGAACTATGTCGACTATGAATGGGTTGAAGCACTTAAATCTAGTGACTATCCACATGCCAAATTGAAATATATTGAATACGATAATATGATGGATTTGTGTTATGCAATCAATAGAAAAATCTCATATCACCGGAATGGTACATTCCATTTTAATTATTCATTGTAATATAATAGGATTAACATTACCTCACTTGATGACACGGAAACAATTATTCTAAGTTATAATCTGAGAGACGTTCTTGGCTTTAAGCAGAATATGATCAGTGGTGAAAATTCTGGCACCGTTTACGGGATGGATCAAGTTATTTTTGCTGATTATCCACCTGGTTTCGGCTCGGACTTTTGCATATTTCTCTATGCATCCTTTGTGGAAACGTCGAGAGTCGGTAATTCAAATGTCCCCATCCTACGTGTTCTTGAACGAAAAACAACTCATGAACTTGTTCATCACTATAATATAAAGCATCTTCAGTATGTTCCTGTAAACACTTCGTATTTGGAACTCTGCCAGTTAACACTAAGAAGTGAATTGGGTGATCCTCTAGCAATAACAAAAGGCTTAGCAGTGATTACATGTCATTTTCGACCCATTGTCAACGACGGCACAATCAACTAAAATGAACAATAGAAGAATTCCATTTGTCTGTCCCAATATTGATTGTTATGTTGGTGCTTTGAGTCCACGTCAAATAGGCAATGGATTGGACTACTACAAGGGTCGTACTACAATGTCTGGCTATGGTCTTGGTAGCTGGTTTGCTAGGCTATTTCGTTCTGCACTACCCCTTGCCAGAAAATATCTTGAACCTGCTGCATCAAATTTTACTGCCTCCACACTACAGGACTGGGGGTCGGGCAAGAATTCCAGGGAGAGTGTTAAGGAAAATATTAGATCTTCAGCAAGAGCCGTTGGTGAGCAACTAAAATCTCGACAAAGTGGGGCGGGATTAAAAAGGATGCGTTCGCGTCATTCACCCATCAGTCTCCACCCAGGCAGGAAGCAAAGGACATCAACAAGGACTTTGAGGAATAAAACAGCGAAGGCCAATAAGAAGGAAAAGAAAAAGATTGTTAGATCAAAGAAGGATTTCTTCTCTTAAGATGACTTATCTCCCCCACAAGGAATCATATCCATCAATCAGGTCCTCATTCAATCTATGCAATACTGAAAATTTTGATGTCAGTGTCAAGTATGGCTACTATTAACAATTTCATCCACAACAACCCCTCTCGGAGAATATACACTTTCAAATATTTTCTAATGAAGACTATTTCATTGATTTGTCATCAAAATTTATTGATTTAAATGTTTTGGTGAAGAAAAAGTCAGATAATACAACTCCAAATGCCGGCAATGGTCTCTCCTATGAAAACTGTATTCTACACAACCTATTCAAACCAATTAATGTATTTATTAATGGAACATTGGTGAGCACTAGCAATAATTTATCAAACTACGCAAGCTACATACAATTTATGATGATGAAGCCAAAGGCATACAAGGAGTTGAGAGGACAATCATTGGGCTATGAATATCGAACAGGTGTTGATACTGACGGTGAGTTGACTACTGCAGTAACCAAGGAGTATCATCTAGTTGGAAAATTAAATCATGAGATATTCAATATATCCCAATGGCTACCCCCCAATGTCAAGATTGACATAAAGTTACAGATGGCACCATCGAATTTTATTTTGAGAAAAACACTTCCTGCAGCACCCGATGCAAATGTCATTATCACATCGGCAAGTCTCCACGTCCGAAAACAACAGGTTATGAGCTCTGTTGCATTGGCAGTGGAAAAGCTAAGAGCCAATGGTAACAAAATTAAACTTCTTGTCCCCCATACAATCACCAATCAACGTCACATTGCCACCGGCTCTCGTAGCTATAGCGATTCATCATTTATCAATGGAGAAATCCCATCAATATTGGCATTGGTCTTTGGGAAGGGTGATGGTGCCGTTGGATCCTGGACTGAATCCCCCCATGATTTTAATTGTTTTGGTCTATCTAGCCTTGTGTGCAAAGTGAATGGTATTCCACTGTACACTCTATCATTTGAAAAAAAATCCTATAGAACTCTGTACGAGTTGATCATGCAATCCCTAGATCATGACTCTCAACTATTTGAAAATGAAATAACCGATTCAATGTTTTCAAAAAATCATGGGGTTATTGTTTTGGACTTGTCTGGATAACAGGATATGAGTATAGTACGAACAGGGAATGTACGTTTAGAGTGTACATTTGCCGATGCTCTGACTGAGAGTATCACGCTAATATCACTGTGTCAATTTGAAACCTATTGGGAAATCACACCCGACGACAGTGTTCTACTAGACCTAGCACCATGAACACAAACCAAATAATCAATGTATTTAGTATGGATCCATACATGTCCCAGTACAAGTCCTATTGCATACCTTCGGACTTCATTGAAAAAATTCCAAGTGTTAACAATACCCTAATAATTGTTAATAGCAGTCCATCGACTTTGAAGACAGGTCATTGAGCTATGCATCTTTCCAAACAGCGAAGAATATTGAATTTTTTGATCCTCTTGGCCTATCATATAAATTCTACGCTCCATACATTAGCAACTTTATTGAAAGCTGTGGGACAACCATTATTCAAAATTAACGAAGAGTACAGGATTTAACGACTAAGACAAGTGGCTTTCATGCACTACTCTTTTTCATGTTCAGATGTCGTGGCTACACCTATAAGCAGTTTCTCAACATCTACATTGACTTACCTCGATTTAACGACTTTCTAGTGGAGAATATACTTACAAGTGTATTTAATATTGATTTTAGTGCACTAAGAAAACAATGTTCTAAAAATGTATGTGAAATTGTTTATTAATAAAAAACAATTTACATACATGATAAAATGACTTTTCTACTCTTTAGATTTCATCCGATGCCAGATCTTTGTCTACAACAAGTAGTGCAGATAGATTAACTGAATTCACAGTGTACTAATCCTGATGTATTGTCAAATCAGGGTCATATTTTATACAGTAGAGCGTGACTTCACTCTTGTCATATCCCTTTGTATAGTCAATGATACTATTCTTATTCATTCTATAGAATTAACATGTTTCAATTTGCTTATTTGAAGCAATTTCACAAACAGTGTCCTCAAGTTTCGAATCACATTCTGTCACAGCCAAATAAAAAGCAGTGGGCTTATAATCATAACACCCAGTGTCTTCACAACAATGACTTAGAAGCCATATTCTTTTGTTGTTCCAACAGATGAATCGCTGACCCGGTTCCTCTTCCAAGAACAATCTATCACAGCACAAGTCCAACTGTCGTATCAATACACTACCCTCACGCTTAGTGATATGCCCAATAAGGGTGGAATAAGTACTGTCCCACTGATTACATTGATCTTAGTGATTATTGTAACATATTTGGCTTCTAGGAAGAGCGTTGCGCATCTATTTAAGACAGGACTCACAACATTTAATTTGTACAGCATATCCTCTATGCAATTTACACGGTTTGTATAATCTACACTTTTCATCATACTCATCAATCATTGTGCAATTATCACATGATGACCAGCTACCCAGTGTTTACATACATAACGTACATGTATGGAACATTTTGTCATGTGTTGACACTCTCACTGCCACAATGAAACTGAGCTAGCAACAACAAAAATTTTCTGAGATAGAGAGAGAGAGAGAGTAGTAAATCATCCTTGAGCACCATCTTTCTCATGAAAAAAAGTCCTAAATTTCTAAACTAATGTTTAAAAGCATATCCACAATATCATTTTGCCGTGTCGTGATCAATATATCAATAAATTGTGTAAATGCAATTGGACCACGACGTAGAAGCTTCATACAGTAGTCTAATGATGGAGAATCAGTTTTCATTATATCGACAAGCATTCCCCGAGAAAATATCTTCCTTTGAATAGACAGCTCTAGAAAATTGTCATCTAGAATCAAACGTTTTTCCATAAGAACTAGATTCCTCATGATTTGCTCTTTCTCGAATCTATCCATTTTTTTAGAGTCCTAACTCTCTCACAACCAACTTCAGACTAACCAGAATTTTTTTTCTACTCTAAAAAATATTCGCTAGTCTACTATAGAAAGAAAAAAATACCATCGACTTAGAAACAGTTTTATTGAACATAATTACAATAATAATCACTGATGCATTGTTTTCTCAACAATATATTTCGATAGGACATCTGACGCTGACCGAAATTTATTTATGTGGAGAATATTCACTTTTTCAGCAAAACATAGCTGCTCCTCCTGCTTAAATTTGCTTAATGATATCACGTATCTGGCATACATAGTGTCCCATTCAAGACATAGTCTACAGTCAACGGTTATTTCCACAGCCACATTGGGTACTCGTATATCGTTGCTGCTGTTGTCGACTCCATCATTAATCTCCAATAATGTAAATGCACTACTCATTTTTTCTTTACTAATGTCCACTCAAATAAGCTATTCTCTTTGAATTCAAGTCTCTTACTAATACGAACTGTGAGGAAAACTTTCTTTTATCCAAGTCCTAATCATCAATAGAGTTATACACATTCTATATGAAAAGGTGTAGAGCTTCTATAGAAATGTTTACCTATATGTCTCGTAGAAGTATAAGGCCATATGAGAGGATACTCACTCTCTTTGAAAAGGTGTATAGCTTCCATAGAATTCTATATGGCTGTTAGAATTCCTTGCTATATGTCCCAGCAAGTTCAATATGTACATACTACTAGTATTACCGTGCTGAACTGCAAATATAAGTATGCAAAACTAATTAAGAAAATCTGGCAACGCTTTTAGTTCGTAAAGTTCGGACATTAGAAAACTGATGATTAGGCCTTTAGAAAAAAGGTACACCATCTTAATTTGTTTGGAATTAATCAATTAAATTTGAGCGCTTTTCGTCCGTAAAACTTCAAACTATAACGATCTATTGGTTCTCAAAAACAAATATATCTTCAAATGAAAGCTATGTATTCTTAAAATTTTGGTGCAATGTCTTTTTAGCCTATCTTTTGATGATTTTCATTCATATTACCTCTTTTTTTAATTTAAACGCTAACACTAAACACTTACTACGTAATTGTTGACGGGAGTCTTTTTCATTCATAATTGAGTTCCCGACTTTTCCTAATTTCTTAGGACATACATGGCCTGTAAGCTTCTCTTTAATCAATTCAAGCAGTCAGATTTAATTTTCAGATAATTATATTAATTTTTACTGTTCATAGAATTTTATAATGATAATGAAGTAATTACTGTTATAATTTCTTTCAAACTAGAATGCAAGGAAAAATCAATTGGAAAAAAATCTAATCACAATTTCTAATCACAAAATCTAATCGCAATCTTACTTGTGCCAAAATATAAAAATGAAATAAAAACATGTAATCCAGCAAAGTGCAATGGCTATAAAATCCAAAAGACGTATCACAAAGACCCATTGGTCACGTACAACACTTAAGAAAAGATCTCTTGATATTTAAACGGTACTTGAAAGTTCTGCGGTTTGGAAAAAATGAAGTGGCTCTAAAGAACAATGAAGAGTATCTATTCTTTTAAAAAAGTAACTAATTATTGCTATGAAATAACGCTGTATCATCAAGTTAAAAACATGGAAACTTTTATTCAATGTCCCCATCTACTTAGCCGTCCTAAGGTAGAAGCACATATTATTCAAATTAGCAAGATATGAACTCCAGCAAGTTTTCGTCAAGAAGAATGACATTGGCTTCCAACTACCTTCCTTCTAAATGTAACTGGAGAGTCGCCAATAAATTTTTAAATTAGTTTAAAATGCAACTCTTTCTTTATATCAATGAACAAACTTTTTGTAACACAAGTTTTTCAAAGAAAAGTAAAGAGCCCCACTAAGCTAAAAATGAGCAGAAACAAAGTCAAATAACATTCCAATAATTAAACTACCACAAATCACCATCAATAAATAAATGAAAACTCAAAACGAACAGAAATTGCAGTAAATAAGCGAGTCAAACTCAAAACGAGCAACAATTAACATGAGTAGGGCTGACAACCCCCATGCCTTCTCAAGACCAGAAAATACTATGCACTTTCCAATGAGCTCCCTTCAAAGTTTATGTAACCATCCTTTCCAAAAAATGTTTTATGCCCCTGGTTCATAGATTACGACCCTTGCCCTGAAGGCTTGGGGGGTGGGGGGGGGGTAATCTTCAAAGACATAATTACTGGACCTCGGAACTACGCTAAACAGAATGGCTATCTCAAAATATTGATTGGATGTATTTGAAAAAATGAAGGGCGTTGGGCATGGAGGGCTAGTTGCCCTCAAATTCCTTTCAATTATTAGAAAGGGCAATAGAACTTGCAATTTCCAATTGAATGAGACCTTTCGAAGTTTCTATGACAACTCCTTCTCTACAAAGTGTCCTGGTCTTAAAAAAGAAAAACATTGTGCCCACATTGATCTTTACTTAGGCAGTGGAATTGCGCTGCCTATGATCTTTGCCAAAAATAAGCAGAAACAAAGTCAAATAAAATTTCAATCGTAAAACTACCACAAATCACCCTCAATAAATAAATGAAAACTCAAAACGAACAGAAATTATAATAAATAACCGAGTCAAACTCAAAACGAGCAAAAATGAACATCAGTCGGGCTGCAACCCCCAAGCCTTCTCAAGACCAGAACATAATTTGCACTTTCCAATGAGCCCCCTTCAAAGTTTATGCAACCATCCTTTCCATAAAAATGTTTTATACCCCCGGGTCATAGCTTACAACCCTTACCCTGAAGGCTTGGGGGGGGGATAATCTTCAAAAATAAATTGTGCCCACATTGCTCTTTACTTAGGCAGTGGAATTGCGCTGCCTATGATCTTTTGACTATTTTTCGAACAAATCGCTGTCTCAAAATTTCAATCAGGTGCATTTCGGGAAAATACGACGTTTTGGGGGAGGGGGAGAGCTGCCCTCCGATCACTTTGACTCTTATTGGACACTAAAAATTCTGTTTCCCAATCCAATGAGCCCTCTCCAAGGTTTATACGACCACCCTTTCTATAAAAACCTTATATGCCCCCAGGGCATAACTTACAAACTTTGACCTTAGGGCTGTAGGGGGAAGGGGGGGGGGTCATCCTCAAAAACATGATTTCCGGACCTTTCAACTACGTTGAGCAAAATGGTTATCTCAGAATTTTGATTAGATGTGTCTCGGAAAATGATGGGCGTAGGGGAGGGGGGAAGGTTGATCTCCCTTCAATGAATTTCGACTATTAAAAAAGCCACTAGCTCTTTCAATTTCCAATCGAATGAGGCCCATTTGAAGTTTCTACGACAACTCCTTCTATACGAAGTGCCCTAGTCTAAAACAAATAAATAATTATATAAATAATACATTGTGCCTACATCGCTCTTTACTTAGGCAGTGCTATTGTGATACCTATGATATGCAATATGAAAAATCAGCGTTCAAACGATGGGTTTGTAAAACAATTTTTATACCGTTTTCACCCATTGTCACTGTCAATGTAACTGATCTTGTAAATGGAACCGAAAATTTTTCAACATATCCTTGAAATACTAACCAGACCTATAAAGAGTAAATATTCTTGCAAAATTTTAACATTGAAGATTGACTTGTAATATTAAAGATTTATAAAACAATTTGTAAATTTAACCATTAATTCATGCATATGACTAGATTATGTACGTAAATGTTTATAAGATGAATATCCCTCGTAAATTTTATTAGTTTGACTTGGTTTAGTTTATAGCGTAAATGAATGTGAATTCTGATCGGTGTATTTGATTATTAGTGACATATTTTGCTCTTACTAAATTTGCTTTTTTGAGAAAAAAAAAGATTTTTGGCATAACCTTTCATTTGTTTACATCAGAATTCTACCAACGGTGAAATGCAAATTTTCAACTCAACCAAGTATTTGCCAGCAGATATGTTTTTCATTGAGCGACGCTAAATAGGTACAACTGTAATTAAGCGAGATTTTTCTTTTGGAAGAAAATATAGGGGAGACATATGGCCTGGGTAAGTCGTATGTTATTTTCATTAAAGATTTAGCTTATCCCTTCTTTTGTTGTTCAATAAATTTTCAAATTAATTTAATGAGATTAATGCAATACTCTCAGCTAATGGCTCTGAAAATATGCACTCTTAAGCTACACTCTCCGTTCGTAAAATGTTCACATCCTGAGAGCCAGACAAGTCCAGTACAATGATACCATGGGTTTTAGCAAACATTGTATCCGTTATACCATTTTCAAATAGTGGTAAATTTCGATATAGGTATTGCATTGTCAACTCATACAGTGTCCTAGAGGATTTATCATAGGATAAATTATAGAGTGGGATTCCATTTATTTTACACATAAGAGATGAAAGTCCCAACTTCTCAAATTTATGTGGGCAACTTGTCCATCTTCCAATTGCACTAGAAATTTTCACAAATGCCAATGCCAATTTTAATGGAATTTCACAGTTGATAAATGAAGAGTTGGTGAAGGTGCGTGAACCCGTGGCAATATGACGCTGATAGGCGATTGTATGAGGAACATTTAGTTTGATATTATTTCGACTAACTCTCAGTTTTCCACTGCCAAAGCAAACGAACTCATAACCTGTTGCTTTCGTACATGATATATTGTCGAAGTGAGATTGGTGGGAAGTTCCTATTGGGATTGGTAGGAAGATCCTTTCGAAAAATGAAATTGGATGGAGCAAGAGGTAATTTTATATCCACTTTAATATTTGATGGCAGCCATTGGGGTATATTAAATATCTCATGATTTATTTTCCCGACTAAATGTAATTCACTAATTGTCGCCTTTAAAGTGCATTTGTACTATAAGATTCCGTCATATATTCATATTATTTGAAAAAAACTACGTTTTCTAAAGAGTTAAAGAGGCTGAGTTACAAGGTCGAACCTTAAAACGTACAGGGATTAGGAGGCACAGTTGGGGGGCTGCCGCCCCCCTACCCCCCGCTTTCGCAGCCTTTAAATAAAAAAAAAGTTTGTTTAAACTGAAAGTAAGGAGCGACATTAAATGTTAAAACGAACAGAAATTATTTCGTATATGAAAGGGGCTGTGCCCTCCTCAACGCCTCGCTCTTTACTATAAAGTTTGACTTTCACACAACTCTTTTTTTTAAACAAAAAAAACTTTAGCGTAAAGTGCGAGGCGTTGAGGAAGGCACAGCTCCTTTCATTTACGGAATAATTTCTGTTCGTTTTAAGATTGAATGTCACTCCTTACTTTCAGTTTAAAAAACTTTTTTTTATTTAAAGGCTGCGAAAGCGGAGGGTTTGGGGGCGGTAGCCCCCCAACTGTGCCTCCTAATCCCTGTACGTTTTAAGGTTCGACCTTGTAACTCAGCCTCTTTAACTCTTTAGAAAACGTAGTTTTTTTTCAAATAATTTCTGCACGTTTTTGTACAGTTTATTACTTATTATTGCTTGACTAACTGTTAGATGATTGTGTATTATTCTTTTCTTTCTCGACAGGGTGTTTTAAGGGTCGACCTTGTAACTCAGCCTCTTTAACTCTTAAGAAAATGTAATTTTTTTCGAATAACTTAAAACAAAAACTTAGTTTCTTTTTTAAATTTTAAATTCAGTATATGAAAAAGTTTCTCTGATGGTGAATCGAACCCAGATCTTCCACCTGCCGGTCAGGAGTATCAACTGATGTACTAAAGGGACACAGTTATACTCGTTTTTTAGTAAATGGAATCTATTTGTTACGCACGTAAATCTCAACAAAACTTGATATTTGGTTTTCGGAAAACAGGGAAGGAGTGATCAGATTGAGCTGAAATTTCGAGGATAAGATCCCAGGCCCCAGGAAAGCTTATCCTCTAAATTTCAGCCCGATCAGACAACGTTAAAGGGAGGCTGTGGTCGGAGGGTCGAAAAACCGGCCCACTTTTACCCATGAAGATAAAGTCGGAGGGGGGTGAAATTTTGCACGTTTCTTAGTTTGAGGTTGGGCTACAAAATGCGATTACCGCTGTCTCTCTGCGACCGCTAGGACCGGAAATCGCTTGCGGGCTCTTATAGGAAAACGAGCCCGCGCTTTCGTGGGCTCTTATAGGAAAACGATAAGAGCCCGCTTATAGCGGGCTCTTATAGGAAAACGAGGTTTTTCGTAAATGTAAATTCGGAGGATAATTTTTTCGGTCTGAAAATATCAAAAGGCCCTAATAGGTCTAATTCTGCTTCGAATGAGTCCTCATTCACCCGGATCAGTTGCCAACTGTGGCCTGTAGGCGTGGATAACAAGAAAAAAAAGAGAAATAAAGTTTAAGTGGCTATATTTGGTTTTTTGAAAACAGGGAAGGAGTAATCGGATTGAGCTGAAATTTCGAGGATAAGCTCCTGGGTCATAGGAAAGCTTAACCTCTAAATTTCAGCCCAATCGGACAACGTTAAAGGGGGGCTGTGGTGGGAGGGTCGAAAATTCCGGCCCAGTTTACCCCATGAAGATAAAGTTGGAGGAGGATGAAATTTTGCACGTTTCTTAGTTTGAGCTTGGGCTACAAAATGCGATCACCGCCGCGACCTCTAGGACCTGAAATCGCTTAACAATGTGGTGGGTCGCCTCTTTATAGAGGCACAAGTGTGCCTCCTTGATCCATTGGATGAACCCCTCAGTTCCTTATATGGCTTTGGTTTCATCAACATGAACTGTGTATAGCCCGTATAATTTGAAAAATTGTTGCTAGTTCTCACCAATGTTCCATTTATGTAGACACTGATTTGTCGAAATAAATTATACAATATACAATTTTCATAGTATATTCCACCGGTAAAAATTGGCATTGTATTGTCAAATTTCTTGACTACCACATGTAAATCTATAAATGTTGAAGAAATATCTATGAAGTAGTCTTCATTGGAATAAATTTGACAGTGAATATTATCAGAGAGCGTTGTTATGGACAGGATTGCTCATAGTAACCATGTTTTACATTCACATCAACATTTTCTGCATTGAATAGATTTAAAGATGAAGTGATTGACGGATGAGAATCCTTGTGTAGTAGATATGCCATTGTTCAGTCTAGGAAAAGAAATCCTTTTTTGATCTAATAATTTTCTTCCTTGGTTTCTTTTTCTTGTTATTCTTAGAAAAGAGTGATGTCTTTCGTTTCTGACCTGAGTAGAGACTGATGCGTGATGCAGTGTTTCTCGACCTTTTAAAACCTTTTCAATGTTATCAAGATTTCAATCGCTTGCCAAGGGTTCGAGCACCAGACCTGAGATTTTCCGATACACTTTTTTTAAATCCTTGCCAGAGCTCCAATCGTGTAGTGTAGAGGATGCAAAACCTGACGCAGCTGGTATAATATATTTTTTAGTCAAGGTAAGTGCAAAGCAAAACAGCTTAGCAAACCAATTATAAAAACCATAAACCGGCATTCAAGAGCAAGCTTTGTAATAGTTCTTTTTGAGACCCAATTATCGTTGACGAACAAAATCAACACAGCAAATCAGTATCAGAACAAACAAATCTCATTTTTCTATTAGACATTTTTTTATTGAATCGGTCGAAAATGGCATGTAATCACGGTCAAACCTTTTGTCATTGCTAAAGGATCACCTAATTCAGTTCTTAGTGTTAACTGACAGAGTTCTAAATAGGAAGTGTTTACAGAGATATAATGAAGAAGCTTTATATTCTAATAATGAATGTGATCTTGACTTTTTTTTCGTAAATGAGCTCGTAGGAAGGGAACATCTCTATTACCAACTCTCGATGCTTCAACGAGTAAAGCGTAAAGAAATATACAACTTTCCAAGGAGAAGGCAGAAGGATAGTCAGCGAAAATGACAAGATCCATGTCACTAGTGCTTCCAGCACTTTTACCATTGATTCCATTATGTTTAAAACCACGAACATATCTCATATTATCCTTGAGAATAACCTTTTCATTTTGAATGGGTGAACTAATGCAGATCTTGCCGTCTTCCATTGAATACTTAAATTGAAAGGCGCCATTTTTACGAGCGGAGATTCTTCTATTGATAGCACGACACAAATCATTCATACCAATAAATTCCTTGTTTGGTAATCTGACGAGGGATATTCCAATGAAATCATATTTCCTATTTGATGATCGCTAACGAGTGGTCAATCATGTGGTCTAATAAAAATAAAGATTTTTATTTTATATTATATTCGTCATCTTTTCACAGAATATAATATTTATTTTTGAGAATACGATGGACAAGAGCAAATTCATACTCGCCATCGAATTAGATGGTGAGAGAGAGTTTTGTCAAAAAATCCCTTGTTTTATTCAAATTATCGTAGAGTGGATCAGATACATTGGACATGAATGCTACATAGAAATCATTGGAAATTGTTAAAGTCTTCAACTGCTACCCAAGAATCAAAATCAGAGTTTTATCCGAGCCAACGAACAAGCAACTGTCTCTTGCCCTTGTGTGTACGAGTCTTTAATATCTTTTCAATTTGATAGATCTCACCATTCGTAATGCATAATCATAAAAACCACCAAGAACCTATTTATCTTTATTGTCTCGTAGCGATATGCTATGGATTTAGTGTCTAGGATTTTTGACACTTTAAAAAATTCAGTGGACCGTAAGTAATTCCCCTTTTCAAAAATATTAGTTTTTTTATTAATTTGAACAGCATCACCAGCATTGAATTTTTTCTTCATAACCTTTTCACTAGACCAATATTGTTTAAGAAAAGTGTCAAGTGTATTATGATCACCTCAATGAATTTCCCAAGGGCTAACATTGGACAGAGATCGTTGGAACGAGGTCGTTGAAACGTTGGATAGAGGTCGTTGATAATAAATTTGCATAATTTTATCTAAATCTTTAAACAAACCAGCAGTATTTTTCAATGTACAACATCTTGAAATTAAAAGTCGAATAGTTCTTATAAATCTATCGGCCAATGCAGCCTTTATTGGACTATGATTATAATAGAGCATTCCATTATATTTCAATAACACCTTTTCTATATGGGAATTAACAAATTAACTACCATGATCCGTTTGAATTTTTCTATAACAATCGTTCTCTAGAATACTTTCTACAGCCTGAGCAACTTCAACACCTCTCTTTGTACGCAATGGAGTAGAAAATGCATAGCGACTAAAGACACTGATTGCAAGTAGAATATATTTGTAGGGTCTATTTTGACGCCTTTAAATCTCAACTAGAGTTAAAAGATCTGTTTGCATTATATACAGTGGGAAAAATGCTTTAGTTTTTCGATAATGATTACCACGAGCCCTGTGATTTTGATGTAGAGTGTAACTTGGTTCATTTTGTAGATACCCTTTCGCACTTTTGGTAAAAATACCAGTGACTTTAGAAAGTATGGTGAAAGGACTTAGTGTTCCCACTTCACCAAAATTTTCATATACATGTTTCAAAATTTCAACCATTTTGAACACAAACACCTAGTATAATGTCCGCTACTCGTGATAGGGTTTATGTTTGTCCACTCGTCGAAGTGCATCTTAAAGTAAAAGTGGTTTTTATCATCGACAATATTCTCATCATTAATGAATTTACTTAGATTGTCCTCAAAGTGTTCCATTCGTGAACGGGCGAGTTCTATTGGCGTCAATTTGTAAGGGCTTAGCCATCTAAAGAAAACTGTTTACACGTCCTGCAATTATTGGCAGTAAAAGTGTAAGAAAGCTACCACCCACTTGGAGAAGACGTTTTCTTTTAAAATATCTTCCTTTCTTTTTGCAATCCAGGGCACGTACAATGGAACGATGTTGCTTTGTCTGTTGCTGAACTACTTCTGGCAATTGAATATTACCCTCGGTTAAATTTAAACAAAGTTCAGATATTAGATGAACGAATTCTTTGTCAATACCATGTTTGAGTGTGGCTTTCCTAAGTTATGGTTTTGTACAGCTTAGAACGGAAACTAAATATCTATTTTCATGTAGTTTCTTAAGTATCATGATGGCAACTAATGACCTTTTTTATCGTTCACTGGAATATATACTGTATATTTCATTGTCAAAAATGTCTCTGACTACACGTAAATCCTCGGGTCAGAGTTTCAAAGTAGCATTTAAAAAAAAAATTAATATACAATAAATATTTTAATCAACAGAATAAAAAATGACAGTTTAAAAGCAGCAGCACTTGCTCTACAATAAATATATATACAACACTTGTTTTTTAATCAATATGCATATTAATAACATCACCGACCGGTTTATAAAATACTTTTTTTATTTTATTTACAACAATTACAAATACATACACATACACTACATTTTTGTAAAACAACACAAATACACTTTGGAAAGGGATGTATCCCCCCACCCGTCGGAAGCCACTGTTAGGGCCGAAAGCCAAGCCAGAAGGTGGGAAGCCGCTGGGACAAACGAGGGTGCAGAACAAATACAATTTTTAATTATGAAAAAAACACATTTAAAATACAATAATAATAATAACTCTGCCTTGCACAAACATATACACAGTAACTTTGCTCAACAATGGAATGTATTGATAAAGAAAAAGAAAAATCTTCCCACCACCCCCTCCCACCTAGTTTTATTATTATCATTACAAATGAATTTAGTTGAATTTATCCAGACCGAGTAATTTTATAAATTCTATAAATTCATCTTGATCTGAAATACGGTATTGCCCAAGGGGTAGTACCTTCGCACCACCCTCGCGTACATAGAATTTGTCCGATATGGCTCTCATGGTGTTTGTCTCTATCTTTACTGTGTAGTTTTTAAATTTTAAAGAGCAAATCACCATGACATTCGCTCTGAAACTAAACTACTTTCCACACAGTTTCTATAAACTCTCACATCGAAATTACTTTTAACACTGTGTGTAGGAACCCCTTTGCAGACTTGCTTAATATCCTCATGGTGTGTTTCCACACAGTACACCTTCGGAACCGGAAACACACTAATGGATATTGAGTCGCACCCCGTCTCGGATTTTATCAATAATAATTCATTTGGAGCCTGGCGCTTCACTAACTCTTGTGCTTACTTACTTGTACTTGTTACGGGACCAGACGCAGACGCCTCATTCGGCATCTAGAAGACTATGTATGATTGACTCCCATTCTTAGCGATCTTGTGCCAGCTCTTCAGCAAACCGGAGCCAGTAACTCTTCCACTTTATGCCAAACTTTTGAAATCCACCAAGTAGATCAAGGTCTGTTTTGGAAGTTGTCCACTAATTCTTAAATTACCCACCAGGTCGCGTGCGCCAATCTGGCAACGGGGCAGCTAGAAGCACTTGCTTTATGATGCGGTCATTGGGTCTTCTAAGGACATGACCAAGCCAACGCAGTCTTCTCTGTTTGACAATCATGGCGGCGAATTCGATGTTACAGCAGCGTTGGGGAACATCAACATTTGAGATTTTGTCAAAGTATCGAACCCTCAGAAATTTTCATAGACAGCAGTGGACAAATAATTCCAAATCATGGAGATGAAGAGCCTTCAGTGGCCAAGTTTCAACTGCATAAAAGAGAATAGATCTAACAGCCGGTTTATAGACAGAAATTTTTGTCTTCATGCTGCTCTCCCGACGGATCCACAAATGGCGGTAAGGATGCGAGAAGATGGCTTGGGCTTTGTTGATTCTGTTCTGTACGTTAAGGTCATAGCCTACACGTGGGTCTATTATTGAGCCAAGATAGGTGAAGCTGTCGACTTTTTCCAATTCTTGTCCGTAAAGCACAAGCTGATAATCCAACTGTATGTTTAGGTCCATGACTTTAGTTTTGGCTGTTTTTATTTTCATACCCAGTAGCTGAGAGAAATTTGCTATTTCATATAACATTGCTTGGGCAGTTGCTGGATCACAAGCAAGAGCGCCGATATCATCCGCGTAGTCCAAGTCAGACACGTTAATGCCCAATCCCATAACAACACCATAAAAACTCGAGAGTGCACTCTCTAGAATCCAGTTTATACAGGGGTTAAATAAAACAGGGGACAATATGCACCCCTGTTTTACACCACTTTCAACATTGAAGGGCTCAGTTTCTTCGCCCAGTTCTCTTACTGTCGATTTGCAATGGTTGTAGTAGGCCTTTAACAGCTCTATGAATTCAACCGGTAGGCCATCTTCCAACATGATTTGCCAAAGGTTTTCGTGAGCTACAGAGTTGAAAGTAGCCACAAAATCAAAGAAAATGTTAATTATAGGGAGTTTGTAGCGTTGGAACTGTTGGAGAATAAGGCGAAGAGTGAAGACCTGGTCAGTGCACCCTCTTCCTTTCCGATATCCGCATTGATTTTCACGTCTCCACTCATCCCTTGCTTCCTCGAACCTCTTAAGTAAAATCATCGAAAATACTTTGGTAGCCATATCCATAAGTGATATCCCTCGGTAGTTGCGGCTGTCGCATTTATTACCCTTTTTAAATACTGGTATTTTAATTACTGACACCTTCCAATGAGACGGAAAGGTCTTCTTCTCCCATATCAGACTGAAGAGGGTTTCTAGCTGCTCCGTTACAACGTGTGGTGACGCCTTGTAGACCTCGGAAGGGAGACCATCTTCTCCAGGAGACTTATTGTTTATTAGCCGTTTAATCACGTTTAGAATCTCTGAAGCTGAAGGTGGTGCCATGTCGATTTCAGATGGTGGTCTTTCAGCTGTTGGTGGCAGCATCGGCGTCGCATCTTGCATCATCTGTATTTGGATTAAGCAGGTCTTCTTCCAGTGATTCTTCCAGTGATCGAGTTTACCTTGTACGTCAGGGATCACACTTCCTTGAGCGTCTTTTAAGGGACCAGCGATAGGTGACTTTATTCCAGTTATTTCCTTGAGGGTTCTATACAGCCTTCTCGTGTAATTATTTCTGGCTTCTTTTTTCATCTCTAAAGCTACAACATCCCAAAACTGTTGGCGGTCTTGACGTAAGCTTGTTTTAAGCTGTTTGCGTAGCGACTTTTTTATTGCGATTGATGCGTCTGATGCCTGTCGCCTAGCCTCGAGTAGCTTTACAGTTTTCTCTGAGACATAATTTCTTCCTGCTCTTTGCAGGGGCATAGCCGATAACTTCTGCGGCCACCTTTTCAGTGGTGTTCCGGAGTTATTTCCATCGGATGGTAGGGTCTTCATCACAGTTGGTCAGGCTTGCGAATTGCTGCTGTAACTTCAGACAAAAGTCTTCTTTCACTGCTTGGATTTTCAGTTTCTCCACGTTTAACTTCCTTTTTGGGGGTTGTCTCTTCCTCGCACTAAACTTCAGGAGTATTTTTGCACCTACAAGGTTATGATTGCTTCCAGAGTTTGACCCCATGCACGCCCCTCTGTAATCTTGAGATCGATGACTGAGGAGTAACAACGCTGATGGATCAGTATATGGTCAATTTGGGCAATTGTGGAGCCATCGTTTGAGCGCCAGGTTATTTTTTGGGAGGGTTTGTGTTGGAACATAGTGTTGGTGATGGTAAGGTTTTGAGATCTCACGAACTGGAGTAGTCTATCCCCATTGCAGCATTGCTGGCCGTAAGTGAATGGGTCAAAAATATCACGAACATTGGGGTCTGTTGGACCAACATGGGAGTTCCAATCACCCGCTAAAATTAGAAAGTCTCGTTTGGGGTATTTCTACATTGTAATCTCCAGATCAGTGTAGAAGGAGTCATTATCAGCATCCGTTGCCAGTCTCATTGGTGCATTAACAGCAATTATAGAAATGTTGGATAATCTTCCCTTAAGTCTTAGTCTGGCTATTCTTGGGTTCACTGGATCCCATGCAAGAAGCACTTTTTGCGCACAGTGCCCTATCATAAAGCCGACTCCATGGTCACTGGATCCCTCATATGCACCAGAGTTGAGGAATAAGTAGGAGTTGTCGGAGTCATGGACTGGTATGGTTTCTTCAGACACTCCGTTCAATCTTGTCTCTGATAGACAAAGAGTGTCTGCTTGGTAACGGTTCATTTCCATAGCCATCACTAGCCTTGTTGATTCTCGCTTCGCCGATCTCACTTTCCAGCTATAAGCTCGGAATTCATCCTTCTGTAAACTTATTTCAAAGGGAATAGCTCGTACACTTGTCGATCTCGCCGCCATGCCAGGGAGCGGGATCGCGTCGCTTACCGGGGGTGCCGTAGTAGGCACGACATTTCTGGGAGTATTCATTTCTTCATAGATGTTTCATGGGAATTTAATTAACCGACCGGTCCCATCCCCTGTCAGCCCCTCCTCCTTTCTCAACACGGCCTTGGAACCGGCTATGGCAGAGTTGTATGTATATATATATATATATATATATATATATATATATATATATATATATATATATATATATATATATATTAACTATTTAATTATGAAAGTTACTTACTTCGAAAAACCACTCATCTTCACTTTGTATGTTCATAATTATCACTTTTTCAGTCATCAAAGAGCTTTCCAAATGATAATAATAAAAGAATTTGTAAGCTCTATTTTTATTGGACGAATAATCACTGAACCAAAATACGTTAAAAAGAGAATTCCTGTCTTTAAATAGAATAACGCTCTATGCAAGTGTTAAGTGATATGACAAATTCCTTTTTCGATTACGGTATAAATTGTGTAAGTTCCAGATTTTAGAAGAAATTACGTTTGATGGTGGAGCAAGGTTTAGTGTCCTATACATGGGTGTAAGTTCATTTGCAAGTTCAGTAGCATGGGGTACTTACTACTAGTTTCTACGAATACACTTTCTATAAAAACCTTATATGCCCCAAGGGCATAACTTGCAACCCTTGCCAGAGGGCTGTGGGGGGTGGGTTGTAATCTTCAAAGACATAATTTCCAGACTTCTCAAATACATTGATCAAAATGCCTATATCAAAATTTTGACCAGAAGTGTTTTGAGAAATGATGGGCGTAGGGGAGGGTAGTCGTCCTTTGATTACTTCTGAATATCAAAAGGGCACTAGCACTCTCAATTTCCAATCTAATGAACCCTTTTTGAAGTTTCTGCATCAACACCTTCAATAAAAACTTTATATGCCCCCAGGGCATAAGTTACAACCCTTGCCCTGAGGGCTGTGGGGGGATCATCCTCAAAGACATAATTTCTGGACCTTTCAACTACCTTGAACAAAATGGCTATCTCAAAATTTTGATTGGATGTGTTTGTAGAAGTGTGGGTGGGGGAGGAGGGTTAGTTACCCTCCAATCACTTTCGACTATTAAAAAGGGAATTAACTGTTTCAATTTCCAATCGAACGAGCCCTTTTTGAAACCTCTTCGATAACTCCTTCGATACGAAGTTCCCTGGTCTAAGACAAAAAAATTAATAAATAATACATTGTGCCAACATCGCTCTGTACTTAGGCAGCGCTATTGCGCTGCCTATTATTAGCCATGGCTTGATGGCAACTTGATTTTAATTAAAAGATCACCAGATTATTGCGCAATTCATTTGCTGCTTCTAGCAGTGTGCTAACTGCTAAGAGTAAGTACAAGACCGATGTACGGTCAGTGTGTCCGGAATCCATGCTGCTCCTCCCGAGATGTTCGTTCAACTTTTATTGGACTCTGTTAAGGAGTATAGTCGCCTATGATTTGCTAGGCATTGATTCAAGGCTGATAACTCTCCAGTTTTCTCACTTTGTAGCGTCGCCTTTTTAGAATTTTTTTTGACGAGTTTTTTTGTCCAATCCTTAGGAATTTCTTCTGTTCTCCAAACTATAGAGAAAAACATGATCCACATAGTTATGCATGCAGCTACTGAGCATTTAGTCATTTCTGCCGCAATCAAGTCTTCCCATGGGACTTTCCGGATATCAGCTTCTTAGCCACCCTTAGGATCTCCCCACCAGAAGGTGCTTAGATATTGACTTCTAGATTTAGAAATGGCGTGTCTGGTATATCTGAAGTCTGTTTCACAACTTATCGCAATGCGTCGCACAGGCTTCTTTAGGGCCAGTAAGAAGGCGTACAAACTCATCTTTGATGGGTGCATCTGTCCTTGGTTTTTTCTTAACTATCTCATTGGTGATGCGCTACACTAACCGCATTTATATTAGTACCTGCTGTATTTGTGTTTGCTATGATTATTTATTTAATTTCCGTTCGTTTTGGGTTTCATTTATCTTTTAATAGTAATTTCTGGCCGTTTTGAGTTTGAATTATTATAGGTTTTTATTTCTGCTGATCTTAAGTTTAATATGGTCTTAACTTTTCGCTGAAAAACTTCTTTCCGGGAAGTTTTTTTTTTAAGTAATCAAGTAAAGAGATTAATCCTGAGCAATTAGATTCCTTAATGAGGCTTCTAGCTTTATTGTAAACCCTAGAAAGGGGTTTTAAAGGATAAGAAATTGTTTCCATTATCACCTCTTAGCTTCTTGAATGAGGTTTCTAGCTTTATGGTAAGAAATTAAAAAATGGACTGAACACCTTTACACATTTAAACATCTTCTTTCATAGCGGCACGAATGAAGGACATTCAAAAAGTATGTTTTAAAAAAGTTAGGAGGAAATTAGAATCATTAACCACGATTGTAGTTGTAGTAGTGGATAAGAAAAAAAAAATTAAATTTAAGAAACACTGGCACGGAGATTGGCAAGTTTCATCAGCTTATATGCATAGACGCATTAATTCATGACAGAAAAGTTTCACAGGATGTTTGAATTAGGCAAAACTGGTTACTTAATTATGCCTCTCTTTTATCACCATGTATTGCAACTATTCCTGTCAGGTGGCTGTGTACCTGCTCGCGCATCGGAATGCTTTTTTATATGCTACCTAACATCTCTTCGGATAATAAATCTATGATTGTATATTCTAGACACGCGTTGACAACTGACTGATTCTAAAAGTAAAGGATTTCTTAGTTCAATGAAGCGAGATCTTGGACAAGATGCATTTTGAACAAGGGATTCTTTAACTACATCTCCTTAATAGGAGAACGGCTTAATTCTGGGAAACTTAATTTAAAATATATTTCTGATAACATTTCAAAACCCTATCATGGCAATCATGTTTCTCCAAGGGGATTTTGCTTTCACCTCTGCGGCCGGTTGTTTATAAAGAAGGGCGGTATTTTGCTTCAAGTTCGAGATTTGTTTCGTTATAATTCGTTCAGTAGTAGTTTAAAGTTCCACAAATGTTCGAAAATAGCCTAAGGTTGTACTGATCCAGGGAAATCATTCTATTACGAACATATTTGATAAATTTGCTAATTTCAAGAACGTTGCATTCGTATTAAAAGAACATAAACAGGCAACACAAAAGACAATAATATTTAATAGGCTCATTGCAAACAAGTTTAAAGAAAAGTACGTAGCACTAAAGAATTTCTTAGGAAAATTCTGACAAATCTTCTGAAGTGATCAATATAAGGAATCAAATAAATATCCCCCCTCCCTCAGTCAGTTTGATTCAATTATTCTTGCTTGAACTTTAAAATGGAGAACTTAAAACGGTGCACTTTGGTGAAAAATCAGAACCTCGTTCATTTTACCAAAAAAGGAAAGAAAAAAGGGAGTTTAAACTGATTGTAAATAGTAGCTTTTCACAGGCAGCGGCATAGCGGTGCCTATAGCGCTACTTGTTTTTTTTTTTTTTTTTTACTAAGCCACTTCGCATGGATAAAATTATCGTAAAAACCTCGGAGGGGCTCATTTGATTGGAAATTGAAAGTTCTAGTGCCCTTTGAAAGAGTCAAAAGGGATTGTAGGACAACCGACCCCTCCCAAATCTCTTTCTTCGACCCTTCCCTCAAAAACACCCGATAAAAATTTTGAGATAGCCAGTTTTTTCTGTATAGTTGGAAGATCTATGTCAATAACTATACCTCTGAGGATGACATAAATCCCATACCCCTTGGGGCAAAGGCTGTAAGCAATGCAATGCAACTTCAATCTGATAACATGGGGTATTTGTTAATGGGAAAGGAGGGCGGGTTTTAACTTGGATCTCCAAACGGGTATTAAAGTGAAAGGTATTAAGGGTATTAAGTTCAAGCCTTCGGGGAATGTTGTGAGGAGTGTTGAACTGAACCAAAGTCACTGTGTGCATTTGCCTAATGTCTTACGCCTAAAGGACGTATCAGCAATATCTCTGAAACGGCGTAGAGAATCATGTTCAAACTATCAGGGCACGATGATAGAAACTGACGAAAAGAATCATGTTCAACAAACAAAAAGGCAATATGTGCATGCTGCAACTACAACTATTACTACTACTACAGCTACGATTTCTACATAGACGACTACTACTACTAAGGCTTATGATATTAAGGAGAAAATTTTAAAAGGGAAGTTGAACTAAATCATACTGTGTGCATGTGGGTTGTCAAAAGACTGTATCAGCAATGTCTCATGAATGACTTATGGTATCAAATTGAAACTTCCAGAGCATGATGAGGGGATGTTCAACTGATGTAAGGGCAATATGCGCGTGCTACTATTACTACTAATAATACCAATACTACTAAGGCTAAGTGCATTAAGATGAAAATTCTAGGTTGTAAAAATGTGCATTCGCTACATCTCAGGAACGGTTCCATTGCAACAGAACTCTCGTGTAACTGAGCCCCGTGCAACTAAACCCTCGTCCAATTCAACCCCCGTGTAGCTCAACCCTCGTATAACTCAAACCCCGTTTATCGAGCCTCCGTTTAACTGAACCCCATTCAATTGAGCCCTCATTCAACGCATCCACCGTGCAACTGAACTCTCATGCAACTCATTCCCCATTTAAGTCAAACCTTGTTTGATGAGCCCCAATTCAACTTAAATCCCATGCAACTAAATCATCATTCAGCTCAATATTCTTGTAAGTGTTTTTTTTTATGATGTTTCAACACAATCGAAACATCATATTATGATGTCACCCCCCCCCCCCGTCTAAATATCAATAATTTATTCTTCTGTCTTATATTTGAAAGTTGGCAAAAAATTTCATACCCAGGGCCCAAACACACTTGAATCTGATTGTTGCAGCAATAGCTAACTCTAGTACATAGAAAACCACGGTCCATAGTAGCCAAAACCTTAAAAACACGTAAAAAAAACTGTTTCGCAAGAAAAATTGCCTTTAATGCTGATTACGGAATAATATCTATTTAGATTCATCTTAATAGTAAAAGTTTATTACGGATACAAATTTCTGGGAACTTTAAAAAGAGCTGGAATAGCTGACAAGCCTCCTTTTTTATGTTTTATTTCTCCAATACAAATGGGGCACTAGAACATCTTAAAGGGATGTTTAAGGTCATTTGAAAGATACTTTTTATAATTTCGTCAAGACAACACCATCATAAAATGCCTTATGGCACCGCAATACGGTTTTCACGTCATTTCTGAAGTGTAAAGGATTGATCGTGGTTGCAGCGGTAGCTGCAATCTAGTTAAGGGCGAAGACGGCACATGGTAACCACAAATAGCCTGAAACCCCTGCAAATGGCGTCGGATCGAAACAAAAAGTACACCATTGTAATTTCGTCAAGACAACACCATCATAAAATGCCTTATGGCACCGCAATACGGTTTTCCCGTCATTTCTGAAGTGTAAAGGATTGATCGTGGTTGCAGCAGTAGCTGCAATCTGTTTCAGTGCGAATACGGCACATGGTAACCACAAATAGCCTGAAACCCCTGCAAATGGCGTCAGATCGAAACAAAAAGTACACCATTGTAATTTCGTCAAGACAACACCATCATAAAATGCCTTATGGCACCCCAATACGGTTTGCACGTCATTTCTAAAGTGTAAAGGATTGATCGCGGTTGCAGCGGTAGCTGCAATCTAGTTAAGGGCGAAGACGGCACATGGTAACCACAAATAGCCTGAAACCCCTGCAAATGGCGTCAGATCAAAACAAAAAGTACACCATTGTAATTTCGTGAAGACAACACCATCATAAAATGCCTTATGGCACCCCAATACGGTTTGCACGTCATTTCTAAAGTGTAAAGGATTGATCGCGGTTGCAGCGGTAGCTGCAATCTAGTTAAGGGCGAAGACGGCACATGGTAACCACAAATAGCCTGAAACCCCTGCAAATGGCGTCGGATCAAAACAAAAAGTGCACCATTGTAATTTCGTCAAGACAACACCATCATAAAATGCCTTATGGTACCGCAATACGGTTTTCACGTCATTTCTGAAATGTAAAGGATTGATCGCGGTTGCAGCGGTACCTGCAATCTAGTTAAGGGCGAAGACGGCACATGGTAACCACAAATAGCCTGAAACCCTTGCAAATAGCGTCGTACCGAAACAAAAAGTACACCATTGTAGTTTCGTTAAGACAAAACCACCATAAATTGCCTTATGGCACCGCAATACGGTTTTCACGTCATTTCTGAAGTGTAAAGGATTGATCGCGGTTGCAGCTTAGCTGAAATCTAGTTAAGTGCGAAGACGGCACATGGTAACCACAAATAGCCTGAAACCCCTGCAAATGGCGTCAGATCGAAACAAAAAGTACACCATTGTAATTTCGTCAAGACAACACCATCATAAAATGCCTTTTGGCACCGCAATACGGTTTGCACGTCAATTCTCAATTGTAAATGATTGATCGCGGTTGCATCGGTAGCTGCAATCTAGTTAAGGGCGAAGACGGCACATGGTAACCACAAATAGCCTGAAACCCCTGCAAATGGCGTCGGATCGAAACAAAAAGTGCACCATTGTAATTTCGTCAAGACAACACCATCATAAAATGCCTTATGGTACCGCAATACGGTTTTCACGTCATTTCTGAAATGTAAAGGATTAATCGCTGTTGCAGCGGTAGCTGCAATCTAGTTAAGTGCGAAGACATTACATAGTAACCACAAAAAGCCTGAAAGCCCTGCAAATAGCGTCGCATCGAAACAAAAATTACACCATTGGGATTGTCTTTGCCGAAAACCAAGGGCTAATTCTAAAGGAAATTGCTACATCTACTGCCTCTTGTAATTAACAGTACACTATATTTTAAGATAAAATTCCTTTTTTGACAAATACCATAAAAGGTGTACCACTGAAATCTCCCCAATCAAAAACCCTTAAACTGGTGTTTCAAATCCCTCTTTTGAATACTCCACTTCCCAGTCTCCCTTGTGATTGGAAAATAAATAGAGTTTTGAAAAAAACTACAAAGTGAAAAAAACAACAACATTCAAATACAGAGATAATTAATGATAGATGCTATTTATTTTCAAATCAGCATTAAAATTAATTACGAAACCAATTCTTGGGAATTCCAAAATTCTTTGAACGATGAAGTTTTGAACTTTGAAGTTCAAATTTCTTTGAGCGATGATTCAATTGAATGAGGTTGAGCTGCACGGGGGTTGGATTAAATGGGGGTTGAGTTAAACGGGGTTCAGTTACACGAGGGTTCAGTTACGTGCACACCCTTAGGAACAGCTTAGGGCATTAAATTGGAACTATCAGGGTATGTTGAGGAGGATGTTGAACTAACCAAAAGACGCTATGTGAATACTACTACTCCTGCTGTTATGACTACTACTGCTACTATCACTCCTTCCACCGCTCCTACTCCGACCATTGCTACTGAAACTACTATTATTGCTGAGGCTAAGGGTATTAAGTTGAAACTTATATACTGAATTAGTTAAAAGACACTATGTGCATACTACTATTAATAATAATTTATTGCTACTAATACTACTCGTACTACTACTGCTGCTAATACTACTACTTCAACTACCACTAATGCTACTTCGATACCACTACTCCGGCTAAGGCGTTAAGGTGAAAAATTCAGAGCAGGTTGGCAAAGGGTTATATCAGCAATATCTAAGGAACGACTTAGGGTACTAAGTTTAAACTTTCAGGGAATGATAAGGGGGATATGACAGAGAGAAAAATCTAAAAAAAAACAAAAAAAAAACAACAAAGTAATGGGTCTACGGCCAATAAAAGGAAAACAAATGACGAATAAAACGATGGATATTTCACCTGTATAAAACTAGGCGTCTTCAGCGCTAAATATAGAAATAACAAGAAAAGATAATTCTACAATAATCTATATATTATAAAATAAAAACCAAATAAAATCTGAAACTAAAATCAAAACAATAGAAAAAGAAGAAATAAACCAATATATATATATATATATATATATATATATATATATATATATATATATATATATATATATATATATATATATATATATATATATGTACATATATACATATAGATGTACATATATATATAGATGTACATATATACATGAGATAGCATTATCTCAGAAACGGCTGAGAGCATTGAATTAAAACTTTCAGGGCTATATATATATATAGATGTACATATGTACATGAGATAGCATTATCTCAGAAACGGCTGAGAGCATTGAATTAAAACTTTCAGGGCTATATATATATATAGATGTACATATATACATGAGATAGCATTATCACAGAAACGGCTGAGAGCATTGAATTAAAACTTTCAGGGCTACCACAACTACTCCTACTTGTTTTACTACTGTTGCTGCAACGACTACTTATGCTAAAGCTACTATTTATAATTGCAATAATGACTATTTAGGACTGTGGCTACTTGTTACTGAAGAGCTTGTTTTGTCGAGAAAATGTCGCGCAACAATCAAGATTTTTTTCAAAATGCTTTAAATCCGAAATGCCTCATCGCAATAAAAATGAACGACTTTAAATCGAATATGCAGCTAAAACTGAAGCTCGATATAAAATTATTTAATTGGGCCAACAAAACAAATAGAGAATAGCGTGTTGGACAACTTTCAGGTAGATCATTTTCTTCAAGTCCCTGAAGCTAAACCCCGCAATTATTTTCGATTACTTTCTGGCGTGTGCCCCTCATGAAGGACTGGAGAAATCGAACTGAAAACAGATCGTCGTTTTGCGTGATTACTCCTTAAAATGAAACACAAAAGGATACCTCCGGAAACATTTTTTTCTTTTTTTTGTTTAATACTTACACATATTTACTGACACTAAACCACTCAGTATGACCCGATAAAGGTTATTGGTTAGAATGGTTTATTGCTACTAGTATTA
Source organism: Artemia sp. Qi Xiang Cuo (assembly GCF_049724085.1). NCBI lineage: Eukaryota > Metazoa > Arthropoda > Branchiopoda > Anostraca > Artemiidae > Artemia > Artemia sp. Qi Xiang Cuo. The sequence goes on along the minus strand of NC_142802.1, from coordinate 29,211,201 downwards.
ATGAAACACTAAGTGAAGTGGTAAGAACAGAAGTCTGTCCAATTCTCATGCTGAATAAGAACTGGGACAAATTGAATAAAATTTCCAAGGAAAACGCTTGTTTCTTCTTATTCATCAACACAGGGAGTTTGGTGTTCCCGTACAATACTTCATTAACATAATTGTAGCTTTTTTAACTAAATATATAACATATAAAATAGTGCAGCCTGTGCACTACCCTAGCAGGTAAACAACCCCCAAATATGTAACTAGAATTGTTTTAAATTTATTTTGGTAACAGACAAACAGACTTAAATTACGGGCTTTGTCTCCTTCAAATACCTTAGAAAACCTTCGCTGGTGACATGTTGTCAGTAGTTTATAAAAAGTTATTGATCATGGACATACCTGAAAACAAAGGAGGGGGGGGGGACAAAAACATAATTTAAAGATTGCTTATAGGGAATATAAAAATTACTAATTTAAACCAAGTTTGCTGTGATAATGCGTGTTTCTTCTTTCTCTTAAAATATTTTTTTTACAATAATAATTAATGAGCATATTCTTCATATTGATAAAGTTTTGGAAGGGAATAATAAAAAGAAGAAAATAAAAAATAAATTCATGGAGTATTACAATGAACCATTCCTGGCATAGCATAGGTAATGAGGCAGAAAAATCGTTCAAAGAATGGTGCGAAGGACCCCCCCCCCCCCACACACACACCCACAAAAAAAATATTTGGCAACAAAGTTGAGCCACGTTTCCCCTGAAAGTGTTTTTTCTCTTATTCTTCACTAAGATTTTGATACAAAGTCAAAATTTGCTCATGGAATGGGGATCTCCGAAGCCACCGAATGGTAAAATTATTGCCCAAAAATTCTGCCTTTTCTGTTATTGTTTTTTTTTTTAAGGAGGCCTTCAAACCGATTGTAAAGAACATCTCTCTGATCCTGCGCAGTTTGGTATAGAAACCACTGTTTAAAGTAAATATTAGTGGATGCAGCGGTTTACATGCCGTCATAGCGAGAAATGTTAGCTAATAAATGCGTTCCCGTAAGCTAACAGAAGATTGTTAACTACACTGTTACAAAATTTCTTTAGCAAACAGAACCAGTGTCGAAAATTTTTAAGCAATATATTAAAAAAAACAAAAAAAAACCTGAAAATTGAGAATTTACATTGATAGAGAATCCAAAATGAAATCAGCGGTTAGAAGTGAAGCAAAAGTGAGAATCACAAAGAGTCCAAAAAGATCCTGTAAAATAGATGATTCTTTGATGCATCAACAGGAAGGTGGAATTGAATTCACACCAGAATTTTTATTTCACTTGAAATTTCTGGTTTGACACCTCACGACTTAAAACTGAAGAATAACACGATGATTTGCTAATACACAAGCGGGGAATCAAATATAAAATATATACAAGCCATCTGCGTGCCGGGACCCAGTACTGTATTTACGTAAGAGTTTATCTTACTTCTCGGTGGCATGGTAAAAAATAAAACTTTTAATGACATTACAGTGGCGACATATTAAGGCATTGATCAAATGAGTTAAGTCATTTGTTCTGTTCACACAGAGAATAAGAAATTTGAAGTAAAGGAGTCATTTCTAGACTATTATCATCAGACTGGTAAAAAAGCCATGGACATTAAACATGATCAAATAAAAAAAAAAGTTTTTTCAACTCAAAGTAAGGAGTAAAATTAAAGCTTAAAACGAACAGAAATTATTAAGCATATGAGGGGTTGCCCGCCTCCTCAACACCTCGCTCTTAATGCTAAAGTTTTTTGGTACTTTTGAAAATGTTTCTTATTGTTCTAATAAACGAACCTTGTGTTTAGGGAGCCTTCCTTTCTAGCCTAGCTCCCTGTTGGCTCTATTTAATTATTTGTGTTTGTTTATATTTGTATGAAATAAAATTTATCTATCTATCTAACAGGAGTCGTTATTAAAGAATTGGGACAACGTTCAAGCGTTAGCGTAAAGACCGAGGTGATGAGTAGGGGGCAACTCCCCTTGTATACGTAATCATTTCTGTTCGTTTCAAGTTTTAATGTTGCTCCTTACTTTGAGCTGGAAAACTTTTTTTTAATTTAATTTCTAGCCGTTTTTAAATAATGCCAAGATATCTGGTTTCTACCTCCACAACCCCCCCCCTCCCAAGGAAAAATACTCCAGACAATTCAATCCCGGGGAAAATTTACCCCGGACAATTACCCTTGAAACCTCCACTAGTAAAGTTGAGTCGGCAAAGAGAAAGTAAGACGAATAAAGATAATTTCATATTGGAATTCTAGCAAATTACCCCAGCTTAAAGCTTCAACTGAAAAGTTCACCCCTTGGGAACTTCTCTCCCCATAGAAAACTCCCCCAGCAGAAAATTCAAACCCCACCCCACCTAAAAAATGTAAGCACACTTCCCAATAACAAACACTATACGTGCACAATGGGTAAATTTTATAACTAATTATAACAAGTAATATTTTTATAACTAGGGTGTGTTTCTCCCCTTTTTCGGAAATCAGGCAAATTTCAGAGGGTAATAGCCTTTGATGGGTAACACTAAACATAGGGAATCTTATATATTTGTAATCAGCATAATAAGCCGATTTTTCGATATATCTATTGATGCCAAAATCCCGTTTTTTAGAGTTTTGATTACTATTGAGCCACGTCACTCCTTACTTACAGTTCTTTACCATGAACTGTTTGATGTTTTAAAGAAAATTGAAAAAAATAGTCTGGATAATAATAGCAATTTGCCAAAGGTAAAAAAAAAGGATTCGTGAATTTAATCCTAAAGCATTGTTTGAACCTTGTGCCAACCATTCACTCAATCTTTTAGGAGAGTACTCTTTTGCAACAGTTCCTTAATGTGTGACATTTTTTGGGGATTTCCGAAAGATTGCTCCTCTGGCTCATCACAAAGACGGGATATCCTCTTGGCAAATGCTCAAGTTACGGTGAAGTGGCTTGTAGAAACCAGGTGAAGTGCTCACTATGAAGCTGCTAAGCCTGTGTTACAGTGCTTTAAGAAGATTGCTGATACAATTAAGGAACTCTGTGACCCTCCAGGAACTATCGATACTAGGGCAGCAGCTCAAAGTTTACAACTTACAGTGTGTGAATTCGTATTTTTGTATTTTTTTTGTCGGTGGAATAGTGTAACCACGCTCGAAAGTACCAGCAAATTGTTGGAATAAGTTGAAAAAGTACCTGAAAAAAAATTAGAAGTACCTCATTTTGATCAGATATTGTCTTTTAATCAGATACCTATTTATAGGTATCCGGAACTTGATAACGAGTTCACAAGCCAAAATGCCAATAATTATTTGCCAGTTTAGTTGAGAATTGCAAAGAGATATCTTCAGACGAGGCTTGTAAGTAGAATTCTTAGAGACTACTGCAGTTTTTATTTGAATATCAGCTTTCAGACTCTACGCCAAATCTAACTTTAGAATTAAGATTTTGCCTAACCCTGTGACTCTGTTGCTTCCTGTGAGAAGAGGTTTTCCTTAATCAAGTTTATTAAAAGTTTTCTCATATCTACTTTGAGCCAAACTAGCTTAGCTATTTTATCTAATGTGATCGGTGTGGCCGATCTCAAGTTAGAGTGAAAATATTCTAAGTAAAAATTAAGTAGGGTTTTTCTAGGTTAAAAAACCTTTTTTCTAGGTTAAAAAAAAGTGTATGTTGTTATGATCCATTATTATGCAACATGGATTTTATAATAATGTTAGTGCAACTATTACTTTTTTAAATGCTGTATTTTGTTTATACTTTGTTACGCATTAATTTATCTACATTAAATGTTTACATACAGATTCTTTAAAATGCATAATTTGCTTTTCCTTTCACTTTTTTGTTTCCATAATGTAAAGCCTTTAAGTAAGTGTTGTTAATTGTACGTTTAACAGTTTGGAAGAAAATTCAAAACAGTGGGAGGGGGGGGGGGGACAGGTTAAAATTCCGCCCCGGGTGTCAGAACACCTTTCTACGACACTGTGGAAGAGCCAATATCTGCTTAAATTCATAGGAAGTATTAAGACCTGCTATAATGGCACAAACAATTTTCAATGCCTCTTTCTCAAAGTCTGCCAATAAAAATTTTATTTACTATACACCGAACAGAAGCCACACTGTTCACCTATATACAATAATTTGTTGCAGAAATATATATGTTTTACAAAAAAAGAATCCATTTTTGTAAAAAAAAATAAAAATTAAAAAGGACACGCAAGATACGCCACTTTGTTTGTGGTCAACCATCACGCTCAGAATCATAGAAAAAAAAGAGAAGAAAAAGAACGATTTCCATGGACCAGCCCGAAGTCATCACTGGTCTGATTTATTCTGGGGGTCTCATTTTCAAGACCATTGGAATAGACATCCCAAAAACGAGTTTCCTAAACTTAGAGAATCGTGTACATTATGTAAATTTATTTAATTTAAACACACCTATGGGCAAAACAAACAAAACTAAAAACAAAACACTAAAAACACTCTGGTTGTCATGGAATGTAGCTCAAACCTAAACAAGACAAACAAATCAATTTTTCATAAGATTTACACTTGGCCCATATATTCTATAGGTTCACTTCTAAAATTCTAAACGGAATCCCTGAAGAAGAGGGGGGACGGGGGATTAATCCCGTCGACACTCGCTTGACAATTGATTATGCCATAGATCAAGTAAAGAGAAACGATTATTATTGTACTTAAGCTTATAATAAATCATTGATATATTTTCTTGTATTCTAAACCCCTTGAAAACTACTTACTTAGAAATTTTCAAGAAACTTGATTAATCGTCAAATGTAGAATACTTAAAATAGTCAAGAAACATACTTAGAAACTAGGCCCTAAAATATTGGAAAGACAGAAAAGAGACCAATGAAAAAGTTCCTAATACAATTGCAAACCCCAAATACAGCATAAAGTACAAAAAGAAGAGGTCGCGTATATAAAGGGACGAGCAGATGTTTCTGGATCCATCATTTTCTTTTTCTTTAGATATGAACTAAAATATGTCTACATTTTTTATTTTCATGCAATTTTTAACGTTCCCTTGTTATCCCATCCATCGGCATGCATGCCTGAAACAACAGGAAAATAACAAAATATTGAAATAATGAGTACATCATTGAAATTATCATTGTCAAAAACCCTTGGATGGAGGTTTACAGACCCCGCCTCGAAGAACAAGTAAAACCATGTTTATTCCATGTTTTCTGTGAAACAAAGATTTTTACCCAGCTATAAATTTGTAACCTGTATCGAAAAGAAAACATTTACATCGTTTGATTCATTAGTTCCAGATATGTCAATTTACCTGGAAAGAATCACAGTATTGCTTCTCTAGAGAATGATCTGAATCTGCTTAAAAATACTAAACTTTTCGTATTTTTACGGGTTTTTAATGCCTTACCAACGTCTTTTTTCAATCCAAAGAAAATTTTACAAATATAAAACGGTCGCCACTATTGAATGATAGCAAAATAGTTGTTTTATGTTGAAATATTAAACCCATTGGAATGCGGAAGAATAAAAAAACAAAGACTTGCACAGGGAACACAGGTGAAAATGGATTTTTTCTTGCTTTTCTTTTAGAAATATCAAAATCACTCAATATCATTTATGAACGGAAAAGAATATGATTTAGAAATTAGCCAGTCCTGTCAGTAAAATAGGACATATTAATAGCGGCAGAAGGGCCTATTATCAATAGCGGCAGAAGGGCATATTATCAATAGCGGCAAGAGGGACTATTGTCAATAGCGGCAGAAGGGCCTATTATCAATAGCCGCAGAAGGGCCTATTATAATGCTGAAGTAAGGGTTCCTTAAGACACGTCTTTTAACTTTATTAGGGCAATACTGCAAGTTTTAATAAGAAAACCAAGAACAAATTCCACGGTCACAGTGCCTTTGTCAAAATCACGATTCCAAGAATAAACACGAGACAGGTATATCAAACCAGTTGATAAAATTAATTTGCAAAAACACAAAACCAATTGGCACTAGGAAGTCTGAACTAAAAAAATAAAATACATAATTATTCAAAAAGACAAAAACAGACTTATAGCAAGAGATAGAGAGCATACAATATAAGCACAAAAACATACAAAGAAAAAACATCCTTTATTACGGCACATCTTGAAAACACCAGCCCCTCCGTCCAAAATCCTACTCTTGTATTTTTGCCATATCAATGCTCAGCATTGTCATCTTGCCGGAGAATAAAACCCAAAGTGGAAACAAAACTATTTCTTGAACGGAAAAATTCCTACTAAACTGAAAAATAAATTAAGCTGCTAATTTTGAGTTTACATCCGTGAAGGGGGCCGGGCTGTCAAGCACGCTCCTGTCGCCCCCGTTATTGCACAAAATTCTCCCTTAGCTCTAAAGGAAAAAAGTTCAAGAAAAAAAAATATTAATAGAACTCACAGAAACAGATGATTTGGAGTGATATTTACGAACAAAACTTTCTGGGTGAAAAAGATCTAATTTAGCATCTAGACTTTGGGACGAGTAAGATTACAATATGATACTATAGAACACATATGTTTGTCCTGTGGTGGTGAATTAAGCTTCATCTCATTTTGGTAATACAGGACCCAGATTCCGAAATCAGCTGCACAAACATACTACAGGGCCGACACAAGGACCTTAATAGTCAAGAAGCGTCATTAATACAGTGGCGGATACAAGGGGGGCGAGGCGAGGTTCCCCCCTAAAGTACTCTAAAGTAGTGTAATTTACTTAATTAACGCAAGTTTGCGTTAATTAAACTTGCTCCAAACACAAGTTTATTGGATCAACCTATTTTGCACCCCCCCCCCCAAAACAAAAATCCTGGATCCGCCCCTGCATTAATACAATGCAGAACAGAAATTTCACCCAAAATTTTTCTTGGAATTGAGGATATTACAGGTTTGGCTTTCATATTTCTGACTTTTTGAATCTCACACTAAAAATTCATTAACACTGTTCTGGTTATAAGAGATTTATGGATGAATAGTTATCCGTAACAGTTTTGTATTTGCCCATAAAAACACGCCTATAAATTTATCATAAACACTTTCTAAAAGCTCTTTAAAAGTAGTTGCCTTTTTTGCCAGTTTGTTATTTTCTTTATACCTACTTCTCATGTTTAAGGTAGCTGAATCTATATTACAAAAGGTCTGGTATATCTAGTCTTTTTGTATTTTTTTTGTTGTTGTGAAAACTTGGGCAAAAAAAGTTTAAATTTATGAAAATTTTTGGCAATACAGCTTTTCGTATTGAATACAAAATGTCATCATATTTTTTCTAGAACCCCCAGTTTTTCAGTAAGGATTTTTAAAGCATCTTTTCCGGAACAACTGGTGTTCCAGACGTCTCGTTCCAGATTTGTTGAATTATAAAATTATTCCTGGTGATGGTTAAATTTATTCCAAAAGGTCTTGGAATTTCTTGGGAATTTAGAAGGATGATAGAAATGGATATTCTGGCATTTGGTAGATTCATGCTAGGCAACAAAAATAGATAATAACATGCATGGTATCAGACTAACGACGCTTCTTGACTTGCACTGTTACAACAGTTGTGTTCGAACCCTGGGTACCGTATTACCGAGCTGAGTTCACATCCAACGGACAAGGTAATAGCCGCAGTAATCAGTCAAAATTTCTAAAAACGGGAAATAAAGTTAAATATTTCTTTCAACTTTGACCAGACTGGGGAAGGACCGAAAGCTCCTATCACAAATTTAAAATTTCTTTTTTTTTCGAATCTACGCACTTACCCCGTTTTCCCAAAAATTTTCTGCCAAAAAAAAGAGCGTATTCTTAACCTAAACATTTATATTTTTGTTCACTGTAACGGAATTTCCATGAAGAAGTTAATGCTCCTTGCACACTTCTCATCAGAGAATATTACTCCTATCCCTCTTTGGAAAGAGCATTTCAGCAGTTGTAATGACGTCAGAACTGAAATCTTATAAATACAATTGACACAATACACAAAATAGTGACCAGAAAGCGAGTATTTCAAAACCCAGACTAATATTTATTTTATGACTTTAATGGGTAGAGTTATCCCTGTTTGTCTGGTCTCACCACACTACATAAGGGAACCGTAACCACTAATCTAGGAAAGGGGAAAAATTCAGAAGATGATGGAATATTCTAGCAGGTACAACTATTTAATGCAGTAGGCCTTTCAAAGTAAAGGAAGAGCTTAGTGTAGATACTTAAGATTAAGTCGGAAGACTGACCAAGAAATACTGCGGGTCAAAGTTCGATTTGTCAACTACAATCGAAACGCATTAACTACAGTTTTCCTTGTTCAATTAGATTGAAAAAAAAAAATAGCTGGGAAAATCACATTGTTTAGGAAGCGTTAAAATTTTTTTCCTAAAAAGTGAATTATACAAGTGACACTTATAATTTCCACGTCCAACCACCTATGATATCCACCGCCCTTAAGGCAGCTTCATTATATTATATGAGATTTATACTATGAAATGTGAAATTGAGCAATAATAATCAACTAATATTGAATTACAGCCAAGAGATCAGCTTGTCTCTATTGCTTGGTTTCTATAAAATAGAAAAAAAGAAGCGGTCACAGGTACATTCTGCATCATGCAGAAGAAATTCTATTCATAAGATATAAAATCTGATTTTAAAAGCGTTTTATGCTATCACATTTCAACACGTTACTCCCCCCAGTCCACTCCTCATATTTATATAAATAACAAGGTCGCTTAGTAAGAAAGACTGAAAAAAAAGATGAATACAATTCTGTTATAGAGTTTAGGAAAGCTACACCAACAACACGAGCCCAAAAATAATTCAGAAACACCCAATATGTCTCAAACACTGAATAGAGACAAAATAAACTTATGTAATTTTCGGCGGCAAATGAACGAAGAAATTTAGAAAAGAATACAACAACTGGGATTTGATTACAGTTATAAAGACAACCTTAGCTGACAATCTCAGTCAAACGCACAGAAAGAGAGGTAAAATAGTAGGATGGGAAGTCAAAGACATGGAGTTTAAGTCAAAATTCGAGTAATATTATCTGAAGACTGTAAATTTGCAATTTAAACATTTTAGCGAATTTAAAGTCACTTTTAATTGTAATGAGCCAAAAAATTATTTTCTTTCAAAAAAAAATAATCTGTAGCTAACATCACGTTTCTACTTTCAGACTGGGGAAAACAATTTCAAATAAAATTTTTATATATGTTTCTTCTAAAAATGGTGAAGAGCGATCTTCACAATCTACAATATGGCTCATACAACGTTTGTTGCCCAACCGAAATATAGTGCATAATTCCCAAGATGTAATTTTAGTTTCATAACTTTCTACATACAAAAGCAAGCTTTCAAGATCTTGATTTAATACCTATATAACTACACTAAGCTGTTACAATGCGATATTGAGTCATTACTTCTTCTAATCTTACAAATTTTTTACATATAACCGCGATCTTCTGATATCTTTACACAATATCAAATGCATGCCGTCAAGCTATTATGACACATTGTTGATTCGTTAATTCGCCGATTTCATAAATTTCAGCAACACATTAGTGATTTTACAAGATCTTTAGATGATAGTAGTATATCACACTAAGCTATAATTATTCCAAGGCTTTTAGAGTTTCTGTTTTAAATAACGGAAAAGATCTTACATCTTTGCTTTTTAAAAATGATAGTTAAATCTCCTATCTACCTTATTTTATTAAAGGTGGTTGCAAAATTTACTTCTAAATATCCGTTCGATTAACTTGAATTACCACAAAGTTCTTTGAAACATTTTGAATGCAGGTTTACTGGCTTTAGACAATGTTCTGTGAGTTCCAACTCGTTATAGGAGTTGAAATCTAACTTCCCTTGGGTTTATGTTTTATTGTTTCAATTTTTTTTTCAAGTTATTTTTTTTTGGATTTTGGAGTTCCGGACTGCAATATGGTTTAGAAACAAACGTTAACAATGTTGCGATGATAAATTTTCTCGAACTATTTGTAATCTTTGCCAAACTTTATTCAGTCGTTTTAATCCTTCTACCAGAAATCCCAATCGGTATGCACTGTTGCCAAAATTATAAACTAATCAGCATATATAATTTCGACACATTGTAAACCACCGAAAGCATAAAAAACATTAAATCTTCTTGGTATCAATAAAATAACTAAAAAAAACAGCTGACTAAACAAAAAACTCAAAATAACTACAAATGATAGGTCCTAGAATTTCTTTAAGATAGGAAAAAACAACTACGAGAATTAGCGAAACACACAAAAACAACAAATTAACAACAAAATATCTGAATGCACTGGCCTAGACTTTATGGTTCAATGGACAAAAACTAGCCTTCTAAAATGTTCCTTACGTCTATATGGGCATCTTCAATTTCTTTAATTTTTTCAAGAAATACGACACGTAGGTTTTCAATTAAAATGGATTGAGAACGACTGCTGTTAAGCGCTGCGTCAATTCGGGAGAGCACGAGACGCGTGGTTTTCTCATTTTTTTGCGACTCTTCGTATAAACACTATAAAGAAAAACAGTAAAAATTATAGGCATTAGCATTCATTTCTAGAAAATACATTGCTGCAGTGCTAAGTGATTAATTTCGGTGAAACTGGGGAGAGGGGGTTCATCAAAACTACGAACATAATAGGGCGGAGTCAAGAAGCACTGACAACTATTGAGAGACGAGTCTTTAAGAGAAAGGGGCATTCCGCAAGGATCTATCTTTGGACCAAGACTCTTTTTAATTTATGCTAATGGCCACGTTAATGCGATTAAAATCTACAATTTGCTGTCGGAAAAGGGGTTTAGACAGACCCATTCGACAAATTAATTGAGAAACATATCGTTGGGGCCCGTGCCCCTTTTTTATCAGATAAATTCTCTTTCTCTTATACATAGATTTACCAACAATATAATCTTATTAACGAGTTAAACTCTCGTATAGGTTAGCCTGTTTTCAATGTAGTTTCGAAAGAGAAAAGAAATTAGTTTGTATTGAAGTTCAATTTTTATCTGGCTAAGTCTTCTCATTGATATATAATTTATGCGTAAAGCAAGCTCAATTTTGAATCTCAATACATTTTATTGGCCCACCGCGTCACGTGATGGCGAAGGTGGCGTTTTACCTCTCGTCTTTATGACTTTATTAGACTGTATTCCCCAAACCATGATGGGGTTAAGAAGAGACTATTGAGAATTATCACCATTATAGAATCCACAGGAGGACCCGTTCCCATAGGACAAATAGTGTGGCACTTATTCTCCCCACAGGTAGTCAACTTGTTGCACCCACAATGGTTATAATATCGGCAAAGGAAGAACTCCTCCTTCGAAATATTAAGATTTTCTTATTATTAAAAGTTTGTTGATTATTCTTTGTCCACTGGTATTTAAAAATATTACACCCATTTTTCTATATATTCATTAGTTTGAATATAATCTTAAGCACACTCCCATGGTTAGCACGAGGCTGCAACCCCTGCGATGTCTTCAAACGAACGCCAAAGAATTTCTAGTTAACATTTGAGTTGTTTTTTTAGGGGGGTCCCTGGAGTTGATGTCTCCATCAACTCCATGGAGTTGATGTGTTCGGAATTTTTGTTTGGAGTTTTTTTTTAGCACGAGTAATTTCATTTTTATTGATGGTTTTCTTTAAAACCAGATTGTGTTTGGAGTTTTTTTTAGCACGAGTAATTTCATTTTATTGATGGTTTGCTTTAAAACCGGTTCGTGTTTGGAGTTTTTTTTAGCACGAGCAATTTCATTTTTATTGATGGTTTGCTTTAAAACCGGTTTGTGTCTGGAGTTTTTTTTTAGCACGAGTAATTTCATTTTTATTGATGGTTTGCTTTAAAACCGGTTCGTGTTTGGAGTTTTTTTTTAGCACGAGTAATTTAATTTTTATTGATGGTTTAACAAGATAATATAAAATGAACGTAAATAAGATAAATGAAACGATTTATATTGTCTTTTGGAATATTCTTCTACGATTATGCTGTTCGACCCTTTGGTGTTATTTCTCCTTTTGATTTTCGACTTTTTTTTTGTCAGACCTTGACAATGACCTTTAATAAAGTATTTCCTTAAGAGTAAAACACTGAAGTAGCCAAACAAAGATATTGGCTTTCAAACAATGAAACTTATCAAAGGTCTAGAAAATGATTTCTATCTAAAACACTACTCTTGATCGAAAATGGCTATAATTTCATATATTTGAATAAGCCATTCATGAGATACGCCCTTTTGACAACCTGTATGCAAAGAACATTTTTTGTTATTTAGTTCAACTTTCTCCTCAATATTCCCTGAATATTTCACCTTCACACCCTTAGCCTTAGTAGCAGTAGGAGCAATAATAGTTGTGGCGGTAGTAGTATTAGCAAGTACAGTAGTAGCAGCATTAGTATGCAGATATCGCCTTTTGGTCAGTTGAACATCCCCTCATCATGCCCTGGAAGTTTATAATTTAATACGCTAAGCCATTCCTAAGATATATCTGATGTGCCCTTACTGGCGGCATGCAAATAATGTGGTTTGATTTAGTTCAATTTACCCCGCAACATTTCCTGAAATTTCACCTTAATATCCTTAGCCTTAGCAGTAGTCAGAATAGCAATAGCAGTTGTAGTAGTGGTGGTGGTAAGAGTAACAGTATTAGTTGTAGTAGTTGTAGCGCGCATATATTGCCTCTTGGTCAAGTGTTCTTCCCCATCATATCCCTTGAAAACTCCAACTTAATACCCTAAGCCCTTTTGACAGTCCGCATGCAAATAATGTGTTTTATTTAGTTGAATGCCCCTGAACTTTTTAGATACAAAAAAAAACGTGTCCCCCCTTCCCCGATAAAAAATAGCATCCACAGTGATAGAGTTATTAGACCTTTCAACCATGCTGAACAAGACGACTGTCTCAAAATTATGATCAGACCGCTTTGTGGAAAAAGGTGTGTGGGAGGGAAGCTGGTTGCCCTTCAATAGCTTCTGACTCTAAAGAAGGGCACTAGAACTTTCAATTTCAAATCGAATAAGCCCCTTAACAAGTTTCTAGGACAACTCCTAACATACGAAGTCCGTTGGTGAAAAAAAAAATATATGATAATGTCCATGAAATAACCAGAAGCTGGCAAAAACTCAAATTATCTTATGAACTCTTTTATTATTGTTCCTCAGTTTGGTTTTCAATAAATAAAAGAAAAAAAAATAGCATAAATGAATTTCAAAATAAATCCAATCAATCATATCTATACTGACATCCATTTTTTATGGTTGGAATTTTCCATGAAGATGGAATATACTTGCTGAAGAAAATACAAAATAATTTTGGATTAAATTACCTTAAAATTTTCCATAACAGATAATGAATCTTTTAATTCTGTGCTTAGATCCTTAACTGTTTCATCCTTGGTCCTCAGTTCTGTTTCCAAAGAATCACATTTTAATCGCAATGTTGTTAACTCCTTCTTAAGTTCACTGCTGTTTAAGTCATCTCCTGAAACAACAAAGTTGCATATTATATAACATTTGAGACAAGTATTAGTTTATGATTCAACGGGTAGGGATGGTGAAATAAGACTAGAGGGCAATAAATTTCAATTTTTCTTTTTTTGTATCTTTTCGTTCTACCGGCAGTGCTTTGAATAAAAACAAGCCTACTAAATAAGTAAGTGAATCACCGTCATTGTTAAATTACAAAATGAATTTAAACATAATAGTTTTTCCGGTTTACGATATAGGTCATTTTAAACTATTTGGTGAATCACGTATTACTCCTGTCACTTCTTCTTTAAACGAATAAAAACTACTTCAAGTAGGAGTTTAGCTTATGCCCACACCCCCTTCTTCTAACCGTAAAAGTTCTAAAGGCTTTTGTGTCATTAGCACTTTACTGAAAACAAATGATACTATACGCATTTTTTTGTGTGTTAAAGATACCACATCGAGTTCCACCTCTGTCTACATTGGTTGAAAATTGATGTCGTGTGTACCGTGTTTACTCTTCAAATTTCAAGTTCAGATATGTTGCCTAGATATGATGTTGACCATAATGTAATTATTCTTATTTTTTTATTTATTTATTTTATTTAATAAAGGAAGAAGCCATAGGCTTGTCACAATAACTACTATTATTATTATTTTATAATATTATTATTATTATTTAAATCTTACTATCTCGATAAAAATCCTGACCTAAAATTAATGTCAGAACAGCTCTCATACGTATCTTGCTTGTCTCCCTTGTTTGTTAAATTTGACAGCTACTGACTTTTTTTTTACATGGCTACCTGAAAGGACTGATGATTATCAGTATCTGTTCAAGAGCTTAAACAGAGTTACTGATTTTACAGAGTTAAAGACTTAAACAAAGGTACAGAATTTACTGATTGTAAACAGATACTTTACAATAAGTAACAAGTAAATGGTCTTAAAAGATTCAACATTTGTCAGCAGAAAAAAAAAAAAAAAAAAAACAGAAAAATGCCACAGAATCCGGGCTTCCGATTTTGTGCCTATACAGCGGCCGGCTGAATGATGCTTCGAAGAAAGTCTTTTGTGTTTGATTTTCTCGTTTACTTTTTTCTTTCTTTCATATACTCCTCCTTCTTATTCGTTTTGTAAGAGAGGGCAGAAATATATTATTATTAATATTATAATATATCAAGTTTAGCTCTAAAATGTTTTAACTGACTAAATTATTTTTACAAAAAAAAACAAGTTGAATAAGAATTATTTTTAAGATTTCAGTATTTTTGGTTATCCATTACAAATGATTACTATGAAAACAATGAAAAATAAAAAAAAATAAAAAAATTTCCTTTCGTGATTGAGCAACTTGTCGCCGACAGCGTAAAACATGAATGAATTTGTTTTGTACTGTTTAATTTTTTCCGCATTGTATACGCCAGAGACAGTAAATCTTGTTCTTCAATCAATACTTTATTTAAAAAGAATGGAAAACTATCCCCCCATATCGGACTTATCTTATGTATAAGCAGTGAATAGTTTTATTCAGATGCATAGCATCAAATACTTATTTCGCGAAGTAGACTTTTAAGGATGAAGATGACATATGAAGAACCAGTTCATCTTTATTTCTTAACAGAAAAGGCCCAAATTTTAACTAACATTTAAATCTTAAACAAAATCAAATAACTGATAGCGTCATTAAAGCGTCAATTACCCAGAATTCAGTTTAGTCAGCGTTCATTACCCAGAATCGGTTTCTGTCTGTTTTTGACGCAAAAAAAACGGCAATATTCTGCTCAGTTAAGGAAGAGGATCATAAGTTCATGAACAATGCTGCACCTACCAGCAGATAGCAATGTGAACTTGAACATTGCTGCACATAGAACGTTGCTGCACCTACGAGCACATAGCGATATTAACCTGTTAAAGACGTAAACATTTTTGAACACCTTACTCCATCTCATCATGTGAGTTTCAACTTTGACTGCCTTCCAGGAAAATTCAATTAAATATTGAAATAATTGTTTCAATAAGTTCACCGAAACCCAACCTGGGGGGGGGGGTTCTACCTTCCGTAACACCCTTGTAACTCCTACTTTCCGGACATTCTTAAGAATGGCCAAACCACCTTAGCCGCTTTTACAGAGTGCGATCGGACAACTTTCTAGACTATACTTTGAATACTTTGAACGATCAGAAGACAAAACGCAAAAAAGGGCAAACCAAAGCAAATCCAAGAAGAATTATAATTTGTCGAGGAGTATCTATTATGATTCTTATTTTCAGAGCACCCTTTCCAGAAAGTTCTTTGAAAAGGTATAAATCTAAGAAAATAAATGCACTTTTGTCTTTCTGGTGCACCCATCGAAATTAATATCCATTTCTACCCGTCCAGAAGAAAACGAAATTTCAAGCTAATAAAAAGGAAATGGCAGAAACAAACCAACAGTACCTTTGCTCGTTTCTGCATCTAAAAGCTTTGATTTCAACGCGACGTTTTCTTCCTTAAAAGCTTGCAACTGCCTCTTCCACTCTTCGACATTTGCAGTTGATTCCTGAAGCGCTGCCGTTAGCCTGGCGTTATTACTTTTCAATGTTGCCAGCTCAACTTCCCATTTCTTTGCATTTGCTGAACTGAAATATGACAAAATAAGTAATACTTGTAAAACTAACCTCAAGTAACATGTCCAAAGTCTAATATCCTAAGACATCAAGTCACAGTATCTTAAGCAATTTTTGGTGTATCTTTACAGAATCACTTTTCAATATTTCCTTTATTGTACTTGACCAGAAATATTGCTTATCTTGGCTTTTCCAATGGCATTTCATTGAAATTTAGAACATGATAATGTAAAGTATCTGGTGGGGAGGGAGCTGAAACAGGTTCCTCGTTGCCTTTGGAAACATCCCTTAACAGGAAAAATTTGAAAGAAGATGGCAAGTATTTCTATTAATAATTTGGTTACGCCTAGGTCAGTGTTTTCTCTGGGTTTAGAGGGGCTAAGTTATGAAATTCATTAGGTGGGTACATTAAAGTAGTAGTGATGTAAGTAGATTTAAAAGTCTGTTGAAAAATGAATTTTAATAATTATAAATAACTATGATTTTAATGATTCAATAGGATGTATAATAGTTGTTGATTGTTAAGTTAGCAGATTTGTTAAAATGACTCAAAATATATTGGAAATCCCCGAAAAGATTGTCATAACCCCGAAGTTTCCAAGAGGCAGTCCCAAAGATTGCTCTTTGTATATGCCTAAAATTAGAGCACAAAACAGGTTTTTGGCTGAAGCAATTCCTGATATATTTTATCCATATTTTGAAATACCTCTTTAAATCTTCCCTTTGTCCTAACTTCCACCAATAGATACAAATCAAAAACCTGACGAATTTCAGTCGACTATACATTTGTTTTCCTCTGAAAAATTGTGCCAGAAACCTTTTCCCTGATATTTTTTTTTTGCGAGCCTTATTTCTACCAACCTTCAATTTACCTATTGAAAAATTGTCAGACCATTTTCCCCTAAAAGATTTTCCCCTACGAAATTTTGGTTTTATGAAATTAATCAATTTATTTTCTGAACAGGTCATACCTATATTTGTATTACAAGTAACTTGGGTTAATCCTGTGACAGCATTGCAAAATATATCACGCTTTACCATTCACCAAACTAATCCAGCAAGAATAAGAACAACATAAAACAAGAATAAAGATCCCTTGGAGCCATTACTGGCACATAGGACGTCGAAACCATATTTCAGTTGGTTTGTCCGTTTTACAGGGACAAGTAACAAGCTTGTCTTCAACCTTGCGGCAGCAAGGACCGATCTTGGGGCCCTGTATTTTCAAGCAGAACATCAATCCGCTATTTTACCTCAAGGACAAAGAACAATAAATTACGGATAAATACATCAATCACAAGAAGCACAACAATTTTACGATTCAACAGCTCCTGATGTTTTTTTTTTTTTTCTTCTCGTCGTATCTTTTACATAAAGGGAATATGAAACAAGGGTCCGGTAATTTTATAGTAAAAAATCATTTATTTAACACAGATATATAAATAATTTATCCTTTTCAAAATACTGTCGTTCCGAATCGATGCACGCTCTATGGCATTTTACCAACCCCTCTTGTGCTTCTTGAATGGTGTCAGTGGGGACTTCTTGTAGGAAGGTTGCCAAAGCATCTTTTATCCCTTCTAGCATGCCATAATGATATCCTTAGAGCGATCTCTCGATTATCGGAAATAGAAAGAGTTCCGGTGGGGTTAAATCCGGGCTGTACGGCGGCTATAGAAGCATAGCAACGCTTATTTTTACTACCAACGTGTAAACAATAAGTGCAGAGGTGCGACTCGATGAATTATCGTGGTGTAAGATTCAATCGTCTCAAATATCTTTTCGGGATCGTCGACCCCCGTGCCTAAACCGATATAGTACTTCACAGTAATGCCAGTTGTTAACAGTCTGTCCTTTCAGCAGGTCCTGACACTTTTGGAGACTCTGGACCTTTATTCTGTCAGTGAGAACTTTGGGGATCATTTTTGCGCACACTTTGCTGAAGGACAAATCCTTGGATAAAATCCGGTGAACCAAAGTTTTCGGCCTATTACTCATGTCAGCTAATCTCCAAACATAAGAAAAAACCATAGGGCGTCGAAACCATATTCCAGTAGGTGGGTCTGTTTGACAAGGATAATTAGCAAGTCTATCAACCAGCAAGGATCGATCCCTGGGTTCTGTATTCCTAAGCAGGACATCAATCCGTTGCGTTACCAAGGGTGAAGAAAAATATATTACGGATAAATACATCACTCACAAGAACTACAACAATTTTGCATCCTCACTTCTTTTTTTCCCTTTTTTACGTCTCTTTTTATATAACGTCTATTTTAAAGCAAATTTTGTATTAAAAAAAGAAAGAAGCAATAGTAAATACCTTTGAGCAAGGGCTAGCTTAAGCCGCTCGTTTTCGTATTTCAACTGTGCTTCGACAGCACCAGATGAAGGAGCTGGAATTCCGCCCAGTAAATTTTGTGAGGAAGAAGAAGCGTTCGTTGTTACAGCTGCAATGTGGTTCTTTTCTAAGTTTTTCTTCGTCGGGCTTTCCAATGTAGACTATATAAAAAAGTATATTCAAAAAAGGAAATCATTGGCAAGCTATGCACATCTGCAAATAGGACGAAAAGAATCTCCTTGAAGATGGACGTTGTATGCCTCACTCAATCGGAAAATTTGGGCCTAACTATATGACGTACCTCTTCATAAAAAAAAGTCAGGTCCCCCTCTAAAGGTCGGACCTGTGTGCAAAGATTGATCAGCATGTCAGATTCTCAATCAAAATTTGTACTTTCAAAACTTAATAGCTACAATTGAAGTCTTAGCAGTCAGTTATAAACCATCAAACGAACGAAATAGTGGCTTGTATGCATCATAGGCAGTGCGCTAGCGCTGCCTAATTAAAGAACGATGTGGGCACAATGTGTTTTTGTTGTCTTTTTTTTTTTCTCCATACCCGGGCACCTCGTATCAAAGGAGTCGTCGTAGAAACTTCAAAAAGGGCTCATTCGATTGGAATTTGGAGTGCTAGTGCTCTTTTTAACAGTCAAAATTGATTGGAGGGCAACTAGTCCGCCCCCCCTCCCACGCCCATCATTCCCCCAAACACATCCAATCAAAATTTTGAGATAGCCATTATTTTCAGCGTAGTTGATTTCCAGATAGGAAATATTTTTTTAAGGAGGATACTCCCCCACAATCCTCGGGGTAAGGGTTTTAAGTCATGCCCTTATGGCATATAATATTAATTTTGACACACTGTACAGTTTTTTTTTTTTTTTCTTTAAGGCAGGGCACTTCAGAGAGAGGGCTCGTCTCATAAAATTAAAAATGGTCTCATTTGATTGGAAATAGAGAGTTATATTGCCCTTTTTAATAGTCGAAATTGATTGGAAGTCATCTTGACCCCCCCCCCCCCAACCTCACGCTAATCATTCCCCCAAACACATCCAATCGAAATTTTGAGATAGCCATTTTGTTCAGCGTAGTTGATTTCCAGATAGAAAATGTGTTTTTGAGGAGGACACTCCCCCACAACCCTCAGGGCAAGGGTTTTAAGTTATGACCTCGGGGCATATAAGGTGTTTAGAGAAGGTGTTGTCGTAGAAACTTCAAAAAAGGCTCATTCGATTGGAAATTCAACGGGCTAGTGCCCTTTTTAATAGTCGAAAGTGATTGGAGGGCAACTAGCCCCCCCCCCACGCCCATCATTCCCCCAAACACATCCCATCAAAATTGTGAGATAGCCATTTTGTTCAGCGTAGTTGATTTCAACATAGAAAATATTTTTTTGAGGAGGATACTCCCCCCAATCCCCAGGGCAAGGTTTTAAGTTATGCCCTGGGGGCATATAAGGTTTTTATAGAAGGCGTTGTCGTAGAAACTTCAAAAAAGTCTCATTCGATTGAAATTCAAAGGGCTAGTGCCCTTTTGAATAGTCAAAAGTGATTGGAGGGCAACTAGCCCCCCCCCCCCCCCCCCAACGCCCATCTTTCCCCCCAACACATCCAATCAAAATTGTGTGATAGCCATTTTGTTCAATGTATTTGATTTCCAGACAGAAAATAGGTTTTTCAGGAGGACACTCCCCCTCAACCCTCAAGGCAAGGGTTTTAAGTTATGCCTAGGGGGCATATAAGGCTTTTATAGAAGGCGTTGTCGTACAAACTTCAAAACAGGCTCATTCGATTAGAAATTCAAAGGGCTAGTGCTCTTTTTAATAGTCGAAAGTGATTGGAGGGCAACTAGCCCCCCCCACCATGCCCATCATTCCCCAAAACACATCCAATTAAAATTTTGAGATAAGCATTTTTTCAGCGTAGTCTAGTTGAATTCGAGATAGAAAATACGTTTTTTATGAGGACGCTCCCTCACATCCCTCAGAGCAAGGGTTTTAAGTTATACCCTGGGGGTATACAAGGTTTTATATAAGGCGATGTCGTAGAAACTTCAAAACAGGCTCATTCGATTGGAAATTCAAAGGGCTAGTACCCTTTTTAATAGTCGAAAGTGATTGGAGGGCAACTATCCCCCCCAAGCCAATCATTCGCCTAAAAACATCCAATCAAAATTGTGAGATAGCCATTTTGTTCAGTGTAGTTGATTTCCAGATAGAAAAAATGTTTTTGAGGAGGACACTCCCCCCAACCCTCATTGCAAGGGTTTTAAGGTATGCCTTGGGGGCATATAAGGTTTTAATAGAAGGCGTTGTCGTAGAAAATTCAAAAAAACCTCATTTGATTGGAAATTCAAAGGGCTAGTACCCTTTATAATAATCAAAAGTGATTGGAGGGCAACTAGCCCCCCCCCACGCCCATCTTTCCCCAAAACACAACCAATCAAAATTGTGAGATAGCCATTTTGTTAAATGTATTCGATTTACAGATACAAAATATGTTTTTGAGGAGGACACTCCTCCGCAACCCTCAGGGCAAGGGTTTTAAGTTATGCCCTGGGGGCATATAAGGTTTTTATTGAAGGCTTTGTCGTAGAAACTTCAAAAAAGGCTCATTCGATTAGAAATTCGAAGGGCTAGTACTCTTTTTAATAGTCTAAAGGGATTGGATGGCAACTAGCCCCCTCCCCACGCCCCTCATGCCCCCAAACACATCCAATCAAAATTGTGAGATAGCCATTTTGTTCAGCATAGGCTAGTTGATTTCCAGATAGAAAATATGTTTTCTAGTAGGACACTCCCCCACAACCCTAAGGGCAAGGGTTTTAAGTTATGCCACAACCCTAAGGGTTTTAAGTTATATAATGTTTTTATAGAAGGCGTTGTCGTAGAAACTTCAAAATAGGCTCATTCGACTGGAAATTCATAGGGCTAGTGCTCTTTTTAATAGTTGAAAGTGATTGGAGGGAAACTACCCCCCCCCACGCCCATCATTCCCCCAAAGACATCCAATCAAAATTGTGAGATAGTAATTTGGTTCAGTGTAGTTTATTTCCAGATAGAAAATATATTTTTGAGGAGGACATTCCCCCATAACCCTCAGGGCAAGGGTTTTAAGTTATCCTCTTGGGGCATTGAAGTTTCTTATAGAATATGTTACTGTAGAAACTTCAAAAAAGCCTCATTCGATTTGAAAAACAAAGGGCTAGTGCCTGTTGTAAGCGTCAAAAGTGATTGGGAGGGAAACTCGCCCCCCCCCACGCCCATCATTCCCCTAAACACATCCAATCAAAATTGTGAGATAGCCATTTTGTTCAGCGTAGTTGATTTCAACATAGAAAATATTTTTTTGAGGAGGATACTCCCCCCAATCCCCAGGGCAAGGTTTTAAGTTATGCCCTGGGGGCATATAAGGTTTTTATAGAAGGCGTTGTCGTAGAAACTTCAAAAAAGTCTCATTCGATTGAAATTCAAAGGGCTAGTGCCCTTTTTAATGGTCGAAAGTGATTGGAGGGCAGCTAGCCCCCCCCCCCCCAACGCCCATCTTTCCCCCAAACACATCCAATCAAAATTGTGTGATAGCCATTTTGTTCAACGTATTTGATTTCCAGACAGAAAATAGGTTTTTCAGGAGGACACTCCCCCTCAACCCTCAAGGCAAGGGTTTTAAGTTATGCCTAGGGGGCATATAAGGCTTTTATAGAAGGCGTTGTCGTACAAACTTCAAAACAGGCTCATTCGATTAGAAATTCAAAGGGCTAGTGCTCTTTTTAATAGTCGAAAGTGATTGGAGGGCAACTAGCCCCCCCCCCACCACGCCCATCATTCCCCCAAACACATCCAATCAAAATTGTGAGATAGCCATTTTGTTCAGCGTAGGCTAGTTGATTTCCAGATAGAAAATATGTTTTCTAGGAGGACACTCCCCCACAACCCTCAGGGCAAGGGTTTTAAGTTATGCCCTAGGGGTATATAAGGTTTTTATAGAAGGCGTTGTCGTAGAAACTTCAAAACAGGCTCATTCGATTGGAAATTAAAAGGGCTAGTGCCCTTTTTAATAGTCGAAAGTGACTGGAGGGCAACTAGCCCCCCCAAGCCAATCATTCGCCTAAAAACATCCAATCAAAATTGTGAGATAGCCATTTTGTTCAGTGTAGTTGATTTCCAGATAGAAAAAATGTTTTTGAGGAGGACACTCCCCCCAACCCTCATTGCAAGGGTTTTAGGGTATGCCTTGGGGGCATATAAGGTTTTAATAGAAGGCGTTGTCGTAGAAAATTCAAAAAAACCTCATTCGATTGGAAATTCAAAGGGCTAGTACCCTTTATAATAGTCGAAAGTGATTGGAGGGCAACTAGCCCCCCCCCCCCCCACGCCCATCTTTCCCCCAAACACAACCAATCAAAATTGTGAGATAGCCATTTTGTTAAATGTATTCGATTTCCAGATACAAAATAGGTTTTTGAGGAGGACACTCCCCCACAACCCTCAGGGCAAGGGTTTTATAGTTATGCCTTGGGGGCATATAAGGTTTTTATAGAAGGCGTTGTCATAGAAACTTCAAAACAGCCTCATTATATTGGAAATTCAAAAGGATAGTACCCTTTTAAATAGTCGAAAGTGATCGAAGGGCAACTAGCCCCCCCCCACGCCCATCCTTTCCCCAATAATATTCAATCAAAATTTTGAGATAGCCATTTTGTTCAGCGTAGGCTAGTTGATTTCCAGGTAGAAAATATGTTTTCTAGTAGGACACTCCCCCACAACCCTAAGGGCAAGGGTTTTAAGTTATGCCCTGGGGGCGCATAAGGTTTTAATAGAAAGTGTTGTCGTAAAAACGTAAAAATAGGCTTATTCGATTGAAAATTCTAAGGACTAGTGTCCTTTTTAATAATTAAAAGTGATTGGAGGGCAACTAGCCCCCCCCAACTCCCATCATTCCCCCAAAGAGATCCAATCAAAATTGTGAGATAGTAATTTGGTTCAGTGTCGTTTATTTCCAGATAGAAAATATATTTTTGAGGAGGACACTCCCCCACAACCCTCAGGGCAAGGGTTTTAAGGTATGCCCTGGGGGCATATAAGGTTTTTATAGAAGGTGTTGTCGTAGAAACTTCAAAATAAGTTCATTCAATTGGAAAATCAAAGGGCTAGTGCCCTTTGTGATAGTCAAAAGTGATTGCAGCGAAGCGGGCCCCCCCACACCCATCTTTTCCCCTAACACATCCAATCAAAATTGTGAGATAGGCATTTTGTTCAACGTACTTGATTTCCAGGTAAAAAATAGGTTTTTAAGGAGGACAATCCCCCACAACCCTCAGGGCAAGGGTTTTAAGTTATGCCCTGGGGGCATATAAGGATTTTATAGAAGGCTTTGTCGTAGAAACTTCAAAACAGGCTCATTCGATTGGAAATTCAAAGGGCTAGTGTCCTTTTTAATAATCGATAGTTATTGGAGGGCAACTAGCCCCCCCCCCCCCGCCCATCTTCCCCCAAAAACACCCAATCAAAATTTTGAGATAGCTATTTTGTTCAGCGTAGTTGATTTCCAGATAGAAAATGTGTATTTGAGGAGGACACTCCCCAACAACCCTCAGGGCAAGGGTTTTAAGTTAAGCCCTGGGGGCATATACACTTTTTATAGAAGGCGTTGTCCTAGAAACTTCAAATAAGGCTCATTCGATTGGAAATTCAAAGGGCTAGTGCCCTTTTTAATAGTCGAATTGATTGGAGGACAACTAGACCCCCCCACGCCCATTATTCCCCCAAAAAGACCCAATCAAAATTTTGAGATAGCTATTTTGTTCAGCGTAGTTGATTTCCAGATAGAAAATGTGTATTTGAGGAGGACACTCCCCAACAACCCTCAGGGCAAGGGTTTTAAGTTAAGCCCTGGGGGCATATACACTTTTTATAGAAGGCGTTGTCATAGAAACATCAAAACAGGTTCATTCGATTGTAAATTCAAAGGGCTAGTGCCCTTTTTAATAGTCGAAAGTGATTGGAGGGCAACAAGACCCCCCCACGCCCATCATTCCCCCAAACACATCCAATCAAAATTTTGAGATAGCTATTTTGTTCAGCGTAGTTGATTTCCAGATAGAAATTGTGTATTTGAGGAGGACTCTCTCCCACAACCCTCAGGGCAAGGGTTTTAAGTTCAGCCCTGGGGGCATATAAGGTTTTAATACAAGGCGTTGTCGTAGAAACTTCAAAACAGGTTCATTCGATTGGAAATTCAAAGGACTAGTGCCCTTTATAATAGTCGAAAGTGATTGGAGGGTAACTAGACCCCCCCACGCCCATCCTTAAACCAAACACCTCCAATCAAAATTGTGATATAGCCATTTTTTTCAGAGTAGTTGATTTCCAGATAGAAAATGTGTTTTTGAGTAGGACACTCCCCCACAACCCCGAGGGCAAGGGTTTTAAGTTAAGCCCTGGGGGCATATAAGGTTTTTATAGAAGGCGTTGTCATAGAAACTTCAAAACAGGCTCATTCGATTGGAAATTCAAAGTGCTAGTGCCCTTTTTTAATAGTCGAAAGTGATTGGAGGGCAACTAGACCCCCCCCCCCCCACGCCCATCATTAACCCAAACACATCCAATCAAAATTGTGAGATAGCCATTTTGTTCAGCGTAGTTGATTTCCAGAAAGAAATTGTGTTTTTGAGGAGGACACTCCCCCACAACCCCGAGGACAAGTGTTTTAAGTTAAGCCCTGGGGGCATATAAGGTTTTTAAAGAAGGTGTTGTCATAGAAACTTCAAAACAGGCTCATTCGATTAGAAATTCAAAGGGCTAGTGTCCTTTTCAATAGTCGAAAGTGATTCCAGATAGAAAATGTGTATTTGAGGAGGACACTCCCCCACAACCGTCAGGGCAAGGGTTTTAAGTTAAGCCCTGGGGGCATATAATGTTTTTATAGAAAGTGATAATAGTCGTAAGTTACCGAAGAGTAACCGGCCCCCCACGCCCATCCTTCCCCCACATACATTCAATCAAACTTTTGCGATAGTCATTTTCTTCAGCGGAGTTGATTTCCAGATAGAAATTATGATTTCGAGGAGAACATTCACCCACTACCCTCGGGGCAAGGGTTTTAAGTTATTTCTTGGGGTAAATAAAGTTTTTATAGAAGGTGTTGTCATAGAAACTTAAAAACGGGCTCATTTGATTGGAAATTCAAAGGGCTAGTGCCCTTTTTAATAGTCGAAATTAATTGGAGGGCAACTAGCCCCCCCCCCGTCCATCATTCACCCAAACACATCCAATCAAAATTTTGAGATACCAATTTTGTTTAGCGCAGGCTAGTTGATTTCCAGATAGAAAATATGTTTGAATATGGGGAGAAGGGACACTCCCCCACAACCCTCGGGGCAAGGGTTTTAAGTTATACCCTGGGGGTATATAAGGTTTTTATAGAAGGCGATGTCGTAGAAACTTCAAAAAAGGCGAATTCGATTGGAAATTCAAAGGGCTAGTGCCCTTTTCATAGTCGACAGTGATTGGAGGGCAACTAGCCCCCCCCCCCCAAACACATCCAATCAAAATTTTGAGATGGCCATTTTGTTCAGCGTAGTTGCTTTTCAGATAGAAAATATGTTTATGAGGAGGACACTCCCCCAGAACCCTCAGGGCAAGGGTTTTAATTTATGCCCAGGGGGCATATAATGTTTTTTATAAAAGGCGTTGTAGTAGAAACTCCAGAAACAGCTCATTAGATTGGAAATTCAAAGGGCTAGTGCCCTTTTTAATTGTCGAAAGTGATTGGAGGGCAACTAGCCCCTCCCCCGCCCATCATTCCCCCAAACACATCCAATAAAAATTTGAGATAGCCATTTTGTTCAGCATAGTTGATTTACAGATAGAAAATATTTTTTGAGGAGGATACTTCACCACAGCCCTAAGGGCAAGGGTTTTAAGTTATGTCGTGGGGACATATAAGGTTTTATAGAAGGCGTTGTCGTAGAAACTTCAGAAAAGGGCTCATTCCATTTTAAATTCAAAGGGCTAGTGCCCTTTCTAATAGTCGAAAGTGATCAGTAATATTTTTTGTTGTTGTTTAGACCAGGGCACTTCGTATAGAAGGAGTTGTCGTGGGAACTTCGAAAGGGGCTCATTCGATTGAAAATAGAAAGGGTTGATGCCCTTTTTAATAGTCGAAAGTGATTGGAGGGCAACTAATCCCTCTTCCACTCCCACCCTCCCATTGGCCCATTATGTTTAAAAACTAAATGTTGCCTTAAGATTAAATCAAAATGAACTGCGATAATGCTAATTCCCAATAAGGTATCTCAGCAGTATCCCAAGAACGACTGAGGGTATTATGTTCAAACTTTCGAGGCCACTTTTGCTCTTAAAGTGTAACCAAATCAAAATAGTGTAAGTGTATCAAAGCTATCAAAGAAAGTAAACAGATTTTTTTGCGAATGGTATCAAGTTTTCCATTTCAGGTAAACTAGAGGAGGTATGAAACGAAGTTAAACAGTAATATTTGCATCCAGATTTTTAAAAGGGTGTATGTTGTTAAAAATTACTGAAAATTTTTCTGCAGCATACAAATAGCAGGCCAAACTATAAAGTCTTCAAAAACGAAAAGATATTTTCTTTTTCCCTGAAAAGACTATGTCAATATAAAACGAACAGAAATTAATTGAAAAAACTTTTTCCACAAAACAAATTTTTCAAAGAAAAGTAAAGAACTCCATTAAACAAAAAATGAGCAAAAATAAAATCAAATAATCTACTAAGCTCGAAACTACCACAAATCAGCATCGATAAATAAATGAAACCCAAAACGAACAGAAATTACAATAAATAACCGAGTCAAACTCAAAACGAGCAGAAATTAACATAAGTTAGGCGCAAAACCCTTATGCCTTCCCAAGGTCAGAACAAAATTTGCTCTTTACAGAAAAAATACAAGTGAATGTGCATTGTCAGTTTAATATACATATACTGATATTTAGTAATCAAAATGTTAAAATTATTTGATTTATTAAAGTTATAAAAGGTAAAAAAATTAAATTTTTTTCAGTAAAGTGCAAATTTTGTTCTGGCCTTGGGAAGGCATAGGGGTTTTGCGCCCAACTTATGTTAAATTTCTGTTCGTTTTGAGTTTGACTCGGTTTTTTATTGTAATTTTTGTTCGTTTTGGGTTTCATTTATTTATCGATGCTGATTTGCAGTAGTTTCGAGCTTGGTAGATTATTTTATTTTATTTTTGCTCATTTTTTGTTTAATGGAGTTCTTTACTTTTCTTTATAAAACTTATTTTGTGGAAAAAGTTTTTTTAATTAATTTCATAAAAGTATTCTCTTTTCAGGAGCTAAAGACTAGAAAAACTGATTTGTTTTAAAAATTAAATATAAAGTTATTTATTTAGTTATTCTAGGAGCCTATGGAGTAAAAATATAATGAAAGTGTACCGTGAGTAATATGTGATATATTTAAAATACAAAGAAATAAAATTCTTTCCTTCTAAGGACAATTCCGACATAAATTAAACTTCCCCTAATTAAGCTTAAATCCCGTTTCAAAAAGAAAAATTCTTAATCAGTAAAAGAAAAACTGCATTTTAGTCTCAGCCAAACATCGACGCTAATCACGGGAGACGGTTTTGAATTTCGCGAAGGTACTTGGCAATAAAAAAATCACTAGATACAAAGTTCACAGGAAATTTAAGTTATCATAGCAGTATGAATGTTTAATCATCAAAAATATTGAAAACAAATTATTGGATGGGCAGTTAGCATAATGAAGTGAGTTGGTAAACATAATAACAAGGTAGCGGCCCCTCCACAGGACTTGGGCCAATCGTGAAATGGCTCTTAGCGCCCAGAATCAAGACTGGAAATATACAGCGATGAAAAGTGTTTTTCGGGGCATTGCAATTCAGTCATTTGTGTTATTATTATTATTCAGAACCCAGGCATTATGATTACAGACATTATGTTCTACCCATCTGCGAGCAATTATGATTTTATTGTTCTGACTCAAGTGAAGCCTTGCTCATATACATACGTTGTTGTCCACCTGAAATGTAAGTCTCAATAAAACTGTTACTTTTCTATTTGTATTTGTTCTTATTATATGCCTGTATCTCATCGCACAGTAGATAACTAGTTCAATTGTACTCCATAGGCAGCGCTCCCTAAGGAATCTGATTTGGAGATAATTCGAGGAAAAGAGGTTACTCTTTTGTAGCTACACATTTTATTTTCTCTCTAAGATTGAGAGTGGCGCGGTCACCCATTTATCTATTCCCCCTATTGCAGTCGGTGCAGCCCTCAACGGCACGAGATAAGCAATAACGGCGCAGGTGATGAGATCGTAAAATGCCCCCAGCAGAACTTAGCTTAAGTAAAATTCACCCGGCAGAACTGGCGCGGTCGTAAACTTGGAGGAAAACATGCGAACTAGTTATGCTTATTAAAATAATTGAGTAGATACACTTATAAGAAAAGTGATTAGGCCTATAACCGCTAAGTTATTATAGGAAAAACCTTTAAAATATCTCATAGGAGATAATAGCCTCCCCCAAATAGGTTAAGTGAAAAAATTAATTTATTTTGAGTTATTCAAACGCAAAAATGTCAGAAGAATTAAGCGAACTATTAATGGCGCAAAAGTTGGTCGCGAAACATGTAGAGATAGCAAAATCTATTCCGCAATATGATGGACAAACAGATATCGATGAATTTAATATCCAATTGGCCCAGTTTGTAGAATTAACAAAAACAGAGCTAGAAACGTTAGTCGGTATGCCGCTACTAAGATTAAGAGGGCAGGCCTTAACGTTCCTAAATCAAATTGAAAATACTATAGGGGATGGTGACAGCTTGCCGATAAATACAATAGAAAAATTGTTAACGGCATTCAAAGAGAGATTTATCGAAACTAGTTAGACAAATAAACTAAAATACGGAACGGTATGCTTAGACCATACACAGAGTGTAAGAGAATATCTTCAGAATATAAAGATTTCAATAAAAGCAAAGTTGGAAATGATTAAGGAGAATAGTATTAAAAAATCATTCTACGAGACTTTTTGCAAAGACTTCCCCCAAAATTATATAAAATGGTAATATCCAAAAACATCCAGACATTGGATCTTGTTGTTCAGGAGGTGGGACGAATGAACGAAATTGACGCGATGGTGGCAAATCACAGTAAAACAAAAATAAATAGCCTAGGCGAATCAAAAGCAAGCCTGACCTTCAAGGGCAATCAAGCTTCTCCAAATTTCTTTTCA
This sequence comes from Artemia sp. Qi Xiang Cuo, assembly GCF_049724085.1. Lineage (NCBI taxonomy): Eukaryota > Metazoa > Arthropoda > Branchiopoda > Anostraca > Artemiidae > Artemia > Artemia sp. Qi Xiang Cuo. The sequence goes on along the minus strand of NC_142802.1, from coordinate 29,181,510 downwards.
AGTGATAATTCCCCAGTGCCACAAAGAAATAAAACGCAACAGCCAAATAGGCTGAAAACAGCACGCTTTCAGCCAAGTAAACCAATGAATTATGGAAATAGTTCCATAATTGTAAGATGCTATAACTGTAATCGACCTGGGCATATCGCGAGAGAGTGCTGTTATGTCCCTAATCGCACACCAAGGATTGCCGTCGGTAAAACACAAAATTATGCCAACCATTTGTTCGGAAGAAAAAATTTTAGCACCAGTGGTGCACCAGGCTATAGCCAGGAAAGATTGCGCCAATCAGTGTCTCACGACGCGTACCAACCAAATTTGTACAATCCTCCCCCCAATAGACAAAATAATTATCGATTCAAAAACCCAAATACTCGTCAAAACCAATATGGTGCAAGGATGGTATATAGAAGTCCCGAAAATTTGCCTTCGGTAAATGAAAATTTTTCAAGCCAACGGCATTTGCAGTCGACGCCAGAACCCGGCACTGGCGCAAGAAATCCAAACTACCGTAATAATACATGGCAAAATCGACAAACAAATGTAAATCAATTAGCTAGAGATTCCATGGACATATACGAATCTCCATTGCAGACACCGACGTATGAAATAAATCCTCAGGGAAACGAGTCAGGCCCCTCAGAAGAATAAATTAGACCCAGAGGATGCCTAGAATATTTTATAGGTCCAACCCAATAATAGTACCGTCCTTTAGTGTCCTTTAGTGATAGTAATAATAAGTTACCTATATATTTAATGATATTTGTGAGGCAAATGTCTACTTTAAGGCTTTAATTGACTATAGTGCAACGGTTAATATCATAAACTCATGCGTATTTAACATGTTGCCTCCGCATATTAGGCGACAGAGGAATTTTAATAATCCCAATTTAACTAGCGTGACAGGGCATAAATTGGACACAAAAAATTCAATTCGCCTAGACGTAAAAAGGGATAATAGAGTTTTTCCGACAAACTTTATAATATGCAACAATTTCCCGTATGAAGCCATCTTATATCTTTCCCGTATGAAGCCAGATTATATCTTACGACAAAGGAGAAGGTTTTATTTGGGTAACTAATAACCACGAAAATGATACAATTACAATAAAAAAGGGGACGTGTTTGGTTCAAATCCAAGTTATCTCGGAGGATGATTTAGATAGATGAGGAAATTCCAAAAGATAACTAATTGACGGCATTAAAACCTCAGATAACAAGTACCTTCCAAAAAAATCGCGATTTCGTAACAAACCCGATAGTTATATTAACATGGGATTGGATCATAAGAAAAATTATGTGGTTTTCAAGGGAATGTCTGCGACGTATACTTCATTATCGAATATAATATTAAAGTGATGCTGTCCTATGCAAACACATCTTTGACAACTAATAATCCTTTCGCAAAGATCTCATACCGGATGCTGTATAAGCATAAAGAGTGGTTAAAAAATAAAATTAATGAATTAGAAAAAAAATCAAATTATACGCCCAGTATAAGTTCGTATTCCGCACCAGTGATCTTGATACCAAAAACGAAAAGTGATCTAAGACTTGTAGTAGATTATAGAGCCCTTAACAAACCAGTAGTTAGTGACAAATTTCCTTCACCAAGAATAGATGAAATCCTTGACTCTATCTCAAGCAAAAACTAAATTTTTACTTCTTTAGATCTTACCCAAGGCTACCACCAAGTTAAAATAGCCGAGAAAGATGTCCATAAAACTGCGTTTTCTACAACTGAATGAGGTTCCTATTAATACTTAAAATTACCTTTTGGACTTAAGACAAGTTCAAGGTCGCTATGTAGACCCTTATTACACATATTAAGAGGATTAAAGAATAGCATTCATTTTGTTGATGATGTCATATGCGTAGGAGAAAACGCTGAACAACACTTAGCAACATTAGCTAATGTTTTCGAGAAATTCAGAGGGCAATTTAAATGCCAGACTGAAAAACCGAATCTATTTCAACCTAACATTAAATTTTTAGGAGTAGTGGTGACACAAGGGGAGATATCCCCAGATCCAGACAAAATAAAATATGCCGAGAAGCTCAAACCCCCTAGAACCAAGAAAGAATTAAGAGGAAGTTTAGGTCTCACTAGCTACTTTAGAAAATTCATGCGCAATTACGCCCAAATTGCGAAACCCCTCACGGAGTGAACTAAAGGCAACTCCCAAAATGTTACCTGGTCCCAGGAAGCTCAAACTTCCCTAGACCGTCTCAAAAAGGCACTCACTTCTGAACCAATATTATCGCTGCCTGATTTTGAAAACGGACAATTTGTGGTCACAACTGATGCTAGCTCAAAAGGCATTGGTGCTATTCTTTCGCAAATAATTCCCATGGAAAACCCTGATCCTTTACAAGGACCTTCTAATAAAAAAAAATTAGAAAAAGTTATATGCTATTTGAGTAGAACTTTATCAAAAGGCGAAAGTAGTTATTCCGCCACAAACTTAGAATTATTATCTATAATTCACCATTTGGACAAATTTAGACAGTATTTAATTGGTAGAAAATTTATACTACGATCAGACCATAAAATCTAGCAGTACCTGCGCACTTTTAAAAACCCCACGGGAATTCTAGCTAGATGGATTATGAAAATCCAAGACCTAGATTACGAATTTGAATATTTAAAGGGCAAACAAAATGCAGCTTGTAACTTCTTGAGTAGATTCCCAGAAAATATGCCGTCGGAAACCGAGGAGAACAAAATTAACGCTATCAATACTAAGAGTAAACATAAATGTAAGAAGAACAAAGTCAAAGACACAGTAAAAGAAAATAAGGATAACTATTTTCCCTTGTCTTTAGAAAATATAAAAAGAATAAAAAAAGGACGAAATGTGTGTAGCACTCCCTAAGTACTTTGTTAATAGAGTTGCGTTATCGCACATTTTTAGAACCGCTATTAAAGAAATAAATAATTTTTACATTGACATGCAGTAACAAATCCTAAGTAGAAACGCGACCGACGAAGTACCTAAAAAAGAAACATCATAATCATATTTATTACCCCAAAAAATAATAACACCTGCATTCGAATATTTTCATTCAGATATAGGTGGACATTTAGGAATAACGAAAACTTTCCATAGATTAAAACAATATTTTTACGTGCCGTCGGCAGTAACAAAACTTAAGGAATTTGTAACTACATGCGAAGCGTGTAACTTAAGAAAAAAAACCCAAGCCTATCCTAAACCCCCAATGGGAAGAGTCCCGGTAACGAGATCCTCCTTCGATATTGTCTCCTTTGATTTATATGGAGCTAGTGGTGGCCTACCTGTTTCCAACAGAGGCTATAATCGCAACCTTTTTGTTATAGATCACTTGTTTGTATAAAATTTCGCTAAAGCATTAAAAAATCAAGGAGCGTACGCTAAGAGTAAGGCGTCGGCAAAATTATTTTTTAAATTTGTCATTCCAAATAAGGTTATAAGTGATAACGGAAGCAATTGTTTCAAAAGTAACAAAAGACTTAATAAGTTATCTTAAAATAGAGAAATTGGTGACATCGCCATATCACCCACAAGCTAATGGGAAAATAGAAAATAGGCATAAAATATTTTCGAATGTATTAAGCATTTATACAAAAGACAACAGGAACGACTGGGATCAATTCTTACCTTATTTAACTAACATAATCAATATAAACAACCAAAGACAACCCTTTTTATGGCGCGATTTTAGAATCCCGTATGATGAGATTATTGAGTCCCGGCAATATTACAATAACACGGAGGATTACAAACATGAGTTCATAAACAGGAGGAGGAAAACTCATAAGATAGTTAGGCAAAAGTTGGAAAAATGTAAAGTAAACCAAGAGCTAAGAAACCAACCCAAAGTCAAGGGGAACATAGATTTTAAGATAGGAGATTTTGTCTACTTAAAAAATCAGGCAAAAGCGGAAGGCAAGAAACTTTCCAACAAATATTCTTGACCGTACAGAATAGTCAGAAAGTACGATAACGATTATTCTTTTAAAATGGCGAACCCCGATAGTGGAAGAACTTACAAGGCACATGTTAGCCGAATAAAAAGAGCAAAATTTCCAGAAAGATAGGTATCGCGAAACTCGTCTACCGACTCTTCAGAGGCAGAAGACGAGCTCCCTAAATCAAGATTGGCAGAGCTGAAACCCTTTAATTTCAAACAAGATTATTTTAAAAACGAGTGACGAGGAAAACTTTGAAGAATTTTTAGCTGTGAAAAATCTAGTTATTCCCAAAAGAAAACCCCTAGTACAAGCAAGAATAAAACCGCCAAAAAGTCCAGAAAGTTCATCATCGGAGAGCGCAGGAGAATTAGATTATACGATATCTCCGAAAAAAAATGTTTCCCTGGCAGAATTTCGACCCCTTGTCCCCCAAAAGATTGCCAGGCGATATGATTTCCCCTTCAACACCAATAGAGAGGCCCCTGTCATTGCAGGAGGAATGGAACAGAGCTGTAGAAACTCCGGGTATTATTGGAAAGAAAACTCATCCCAAAGATTCAATTAAAACAAACCTGCGAGAAGCTATGGATTTAATAAATTTCCCCATAAAAACCAGGCAAAGTACGTTGCCTTGGAATCAAACTCCCAAGGACGCCCAGGAAGGACAATATCATGATATAACTGTGTCCAAGGTCAAGTCTAAACAATGGACTTCATGGAGGGAAACACTAGCGCAAAAAATGCCCCATCCCCCTGAAGACTTGGCATTTAAACTGTGGAGAAACTTTCCGCAAAAACTTTTGATTCTTCTCAGAGTTCTCAAGAATCTTTCAAATTTCCCAAGTTGAAAACTCAAAGCAAGGACTTAGAGAATAAACCTTCTACTTCCAGAGGGGCAGAAATTTACGACGGAACGGCAAGGGATACCTCAAGAATACGAAATGCCACTTCTAAAAGCCCTGATGAGAAATAATCGGAAACCAGTTCTAATGATTATGGCGGCGAATCAGACCATATCGTAGTTAAAGGAACAGGAAAGTCAAAACCGACTTCAGCGGCCGCGCACGCGAAAGAAACAGTATTAAAAGGGCAAGAATTTTTGAAAAAACAATACAAAAAGTTTGATCTCATATCCCTTTCAAAACCGAAAAAGAAAAAACCGCAAGAAACCGAGGAAAAAGTAACGACACAGTCAGGTAGAACGGTTTAGAAACCGGACAGATTAAAATAAACTTAAAAAAATACAAAAAAAAAATTTTTAATAGTTCAGTGTCATGAAGGAATAATAATTTAGGAACTTGTTGCGAATGAGTAAAAATTATACAAATACGAAAATATAATTGCTACGGAGGCTTGCGTGTACTTATCGGGAGCTACCCGGAGGGTGGTTGATCTAAACTCCCTTGCGAGAATCAACTGTACCCCTACAAAAGTGAACTAATCAATTGAACAACCCAAAATAGACCCAGTTGTTGAGATTAATGACGGATTCTATATCGTGGGAAGTTCGGGCTCTGTTTCGCCTACGAACGGTGTTTTGTTCATTTCGTTTGGCCTAACAGTGCCTATACTCCTCTACGACAGTCAACTTGTATTCGTATAAAGTGGCACTTTAAATCCATTCCCCCCTTCCGTATTATAGGATGTTATCAAAAAAATAAAGTAATGATCAATGTATTGTGGGAAGCCTGGGGAGGAACTCAAAACCCAGGCAGCGTTTAGTTTGTTTTGTCGGTTTTGACGGTCTCCTCAGACTTTCTATGAAAAATCGACCCATGTCCTAACAAAGATTGATATTATCCAAAACAAAATTACCAGCATAGAAGTGTGTAATGATAAACTGATCACTTTCAGATATATAAAATGACAACGGAGTCAAAGCCTATCCGAAAGGCGATAATCGATACCGAAAGTGGCCAAATTGTAGTAATGGTGATAATCACTTTTTACCACTTAGATTCCTTACACTATTAATAGACCGAGGGTATAACTTACTAAATGGAGGGAAATTTCTTAAAAGTTTGTATAAAAATTGCTCGAACTTTGATGGCATAAACCCTGAAATAAAATCCAACACATTTGAAGTTACCGCACGAGATTATAATGACATAAAGAAAATCGCGCTAAACCTTTTTGAAGAAGATGACAATTTTGGATCCAAAGCGTTTTCCGGTTTTGACATTATTGTACATGAACGAAAATGTTGTAATGCGTAGCACATACAATTAATTTTTAGAGTAATAAAAGTTATAAATAATCTGCTTTCCTTAGCTGAACGATGTCGCAAAATAATTCGTGAAAATATGCAAAAGAAAGATATATCGAATACGCTGAAAAACCTAGAGCTTCCGAACGATCTTTTGGTGTATTTGATGTACATAGACACAGATAAGAGTAATAAAAATGACATAGTATTCGAATTGAAGTTCCTAAGCACAAATATAATAAGTACTAAAATGATCAATTTTAAGGCAATTAACCTGTCGTACACTATTCCCAATATAGAAAGTGAGGAAATCAAAACCTCGATATGGTCCAAAAAAGAAAAGAATAAAGGGACATTAAGGCTTACAAAAATAAGAGAAGCATTAGACTCCCAGATTCCCCTATTTACAAATGAAGACCAGATTAACGTACGTGGATAATAGATACGGATTATTATCAAAAAATTTTTGGTGGAACATAATACTGACCGTATGTTTCGTATTCGCGATTTCCCTGACCATGAGAACCTTACTGACTTTTAATTATGGAAAAGTCCTGAGACTAAGAAGGCAAAGCCCAAAGGAAAAACACGGGGAAACGGCTGAAATGCAGAAGTTAAACCCGGAACCCCATGAGAACGTCTAAGCCAAGAAAAAGGGAAGGCATTAGAAAACGAGTGGGTATAGAGGTCTCCACTCGTCCTTGCTATGTCTTGATCCCTCATTGTAAGTGTCGTTTACGTAAAACTGTGCGGCTACGACGCTGCAACATGCGTTTCTTAAAGAGCACAGACGTACGTGAACAATGAAGGCATGAAATATGTTGTAAACTGAGACCTCAAACTAAATGATGTAGTGTAACTTATGTTTAAATGGTTATTTTAAATCTAAGGTAGAATTAAATAAGTGTTGAAGAAGATTAAGATAAAGTGTGTGTAATAACGTATACTAAGGAAAATAATAAGAGACCTTACTTATAGTAACAATGTCATTTTTTTAAATCAATACGTGTTCATTAATATTGGCATTTGCTTAATATTGCCTTGTAGCGTAACGTTAACCATTAAATGCAACCAATCGTATTGCTTATTATGTATTATGACGACTCGTTTTAAAGAACGTGTGATTCTGCCTTGTTATATTTATTACAGGAATTGGAATGACCAATCGGAAATCATTAATTACAATACGCAGTCCAGTGCAGATACAACCTAGTAGAATCTATTTTCATCATACCTTAACCAACGAAGAGTACTCACCATAGACTCCAGGCAATTTTCGTCCTAGCTTCGTTTACGAAAATTACAGTTACCTTTTGATCGTTGTTTCCTCGACCACAAACCATATTACGTATCAAGTAACACTATATTTGAATATCAGTATCCAGTGCATTATCGAACTATATAAACACATAAATCCTAAGAACCCCATCGACCAGTACAAGATATAAATACAAAAATACCACCCTTGATAATCCTTATGGACCCATGTACCATACAACTGTATAGTTATGATATTTGATGAACCCAAAAATTATTTATATGTCGCAGATTCACGCGTCGAATCCCTTTCGACCATTTCTCGGAATCCATCCTATAACCTCTATCAAATGCGTAAAGTTCCAATCTCTGTTATCCCATAAATGTTACAAGATAATTTCTGAAAAATGGACCTGGAAACCAACCACTGAATTACAGAAACCAAAATTAACCCCAGTGACTAACCCCTCAGTGACAATATACTCCTCCCATGAGTAAAAGATAATATGTTGAAGGAGTCCCTAAGGTTTGACGTCGACCCATTCAAAATTCAAACATCAATTCCCCTGTGATTAACCAAGGAATCACTGCAAAAGCTAATAGATGAAAGCCATGCACGAACAATTTTATAAGAGAAATTAATCTCAAAGTGCACGAATGAACAATTTTATACGAGAATTACATTCTCTATGTACTTCAAAATATCCCAAGAACGACATGCTGAGAAGAAAATCAACCCATCTATTATCAATGCGGTCCCAGTGTTCAACCCCTTAACGATAAAGCAACTTATGAACTATCTAAAAACAGAAGGTGAGAATGAACTCTGATATCAAAATTCCACACACCTGTACCTGGGAGTATCATTTCCCGTTTGACAATTAGAGAAAGCGTTACCTCCAAGATGAACATAACCATGTTTGAACTGTTCTGTGAAGAAACTATATTGTAAGTGTTTTAAAATTTTTTGCCAAGACGAAAAGAGTGAAGGACCATAATTTACAACAGACGGAGTGAGTACGCTAAGGGACACGTAAGGTGGTGAAATAGATGTGAATTCACACGTCATATTTTAATAGTTTTGACAAATTAACAAATCCGATAACCTATTATAAGAATTATATAACCAACAAACCCAGTGAAAATATTTTAAAGTGAGTAAAAAATATTTTAATGTGAGTAAAAAATATTTTAATATTTCAATTCTAGTTCAATTGTTCTAGTTATCTACTCTGCGATGAGATACAGGCATATAATAAGAACAAACACAAATAGAAAAGTAATAGTTTTATTGAGACTTACATTTCAGGTGGACAACAACGTATGTATATGAGCAAGGCTTCACTTGAGTCAGAACAATAAAATCATAATTGCTCGCAGAAGGGTAGGCACATAATGTCTATAATCATAATGCCTGGGTTCTGAATAATAATAAAACAATAATGACTGAATTGCAATGCCCCGAAAAACACTTTTCATCGCTGTATATTTCCAGTCTTGATTCTGCGCGCTAAGAGCTATTTCACGATTGGCCCAAGTCCTGTGGAGGGGGCCGCTACCTTGTAATTATGTTTACAAACTCACTTCATTATGATAAGTGCCTATCCAATAATTTGTTTTTAATATTTTTGATGATTAAACATTCATATGATAACTTAAACTTCCTGTGAACTTTGTATCTAGCGATTTTCTTATTTCCAAGTACCATCACGAAATTAAAAACCGTCTCCCGTGATTAGCGTCGATGTTTGGCTGAGACTAAAATGCAGTTTTTCTTTTACTGATTAATAATTTTTCTTTTTGAAACGGGATTTAAGCTTAATTTGGGGAAGTTTAATTTATGTCGGAATTATCCTTAGAAGGAATTTTTTTTTTTTTTTTGTATTTTAAATATATCACATATTACTCACGGTACAAAAGATAACTAACTTACAGTGTGAAAACAAAATTCGAAGAGGTCGTATGTCAGTTCGTAGAGGCTGAAGAGGTTGTATATCAGTTAAGTATCTTTTTATTATTTTACGGTTGAACAAAACTGTCTCAAAAGTGACCTTTTTAAGATGCAAGAATGCAATTGAATCTGTTTTTTTTTTCAAAATTGATGACAATCTTTAAAATAGTATATGATATCATAATGAGCAAGCTTTGGGTCAGTTAAGGGGAATTGGAAAGTTCGCCAAATTTGGCACGCCGGCCTTTTTCTTCGGGACATAAAACACAAAATGAATAGTGCTTAAGAAATAAATAAATAATAGGCAAATTCGATTGAAGACACTGCATACGAGTTATGTTCATTGTGAAGACTCGGGAATGGCTTAGAGGATTGTGTTGAAACTTTCAAGGAGCGTTAGGAAAACAATGTGGGCCCCAAATCTTGACCTTGAAAGAGGGGACAAAGGTAAATTGGAAGACCCTACATGCACCCATGTTATCAAAATAGTATAACTGGGACGGCCATGGGGATGGTCTAGTTAGTTTGAGTAGTTAAAAAAATAAAAAATAAAGTTACAAAAAAAGTAAAAAAAAGTTATTGACGAAAAGTATTAAAAAAAATAGTGTAATTATAGGCGTTAAATTATATAATCTTCACTAAGATTTCAACGCGACCCAATAGAATAAAATTTGTAAACGTTTACAAGAAGTTACAACTTTACTTGGATATTGTAAGAAAAATAAAGTGAAAATGTAAAGTTTTCGAAAGGAGAGCTGACAAGCCCCCCTCCAATCGTCCCCCTAATATTCTAGTATCAATAGGTCCGAACTATGTTTTTCCCGTGGAAATTACCGAAAACATACGTGACATTTTATTTTTTTTTAGTTTAATGACCAGGAATGCACATACTTGATAAGATCCAGATAAACTCTGAGACCTTTGATGGGTTCCATACTGTCCTTTGATCTGTTGACAATGTACATCCTCTGATAAATGAGATTCTGTAATAGGCGGGTGAGCTTCTTCTTCTTGACTTGAAGGGGCAGGGCTTGTTCCCATTGATCTGGACTGAATCGGTGAAGCGTTGGCACTAGTAATACTAAAAAAAAAATTGAATCGTTAGATTTCTAAATATGCATATTTGCCAATGTCAGTTCGACAAGTTGTTTTCACAGAATACAGGGAATTAGGTAAGGCATAATTTATAAAATTGAAATACAATATAAAATGAAAAGCAGAAACGATGATACAACAATTATTTATTGCTGAGACTGGGGCAACAGGTAAAATGGGTAAAAAGGACGATTAAACACATTTCAATGTGTGATTGAAACCTGCAAATATATCCAATGTTCTGTATTGTTGTGTTTTGCTTTGACTAAAATGTAATTATGAATGGTTTTTTCCTCCCCTACTCTAGTTGAGATACCTAGCCCTCTTGACTTACGCCTCTTGCCTAGGGCTTGTTTCAGAGAACGACGAGTTCAAGCGCCTCCTGGCTGACCAATCGCTTGCCAGGCTTACGGCTTCTTATATCGGGATGTGAGCTTAGGCGGGAAATTCGTTGTCTTTATATTTCCACCTAGTTGGGGGCGTCCTCTGGATCGTTTAAACCTGTACAGGATGGAGTCGACGTCAAATACAGCCCGTGCTGGGGCGTCATGCAGCATACGGATGAAGGTGACCGTACCAGCGAACAGTGCGCTGGACGAGCTGCACGAGAAAGGAGTTTAAGAAGCACGTGGCAGGAGGTTATGGTTACTAACAAAGTCAGTAAGCGAAGACCTTCGATTCTGATTTGTCATGCAAGTCATGATATAGTCAATTCTGGAGTTGAAAAGCTTAGAAATGGCGGTGCAACATTGCCAGACACCTGTCTTCAACTAGAATGCGGAGCTGCGTCTTCTATTGACTTGCACGCAGCTCTCCGTATCATCATATACCTTTTCAAAAAATTGACAATATTTCTGGGGTAGGTCTATAGCTCTCAGTATCAGCCCGAGCGAACGGCGATCTATAATCGAAAACAGAATTGAATTCTAATTTCATGATGTACGTTTTTTTGTGAAACTCTGGCGTCTTCTAAATCCCCTGGCGCATTGTCAAAATTTGCTCCGTAGTCGACATGCCGGGTATGAGCCCGACTCGCTGAGCTCTCCTGTTTCTACAAGGAAAGACACAGCCTCTACCCAGTACTGTCATGGCAAAAAGTTTGCTAGAAACAAAGAGAAGCGTAATCCCGCGATAGCTGTAGCAGATTAGTCGATTGCCGTTTTGTCCCTAGAGCGGTATTGTAATGCCAGTATGCTAGTCTGTCGGTACGCATACCATCGTCCATATAACTGAGAAGATCAGCTTGAGCCACTGGACCATCGCTGCACCTCTATACTTGAGTAGTTTTGAGGAAATACCAAAGACGTCAGGTACTCGATTATTATTTAGACGTTTTACAGCATTTCCGATCACAGAGGCTGTAAACGGTTACGATACGAAGTCGGAAGCCACATAAGGCATGGTAAGGGTTGTTTGAATCCGGTCTGGGTCTGTATGTGCAACTGGTTCAGCGTCCAGAAGCCTTGAAAACTGGCTAATCCAGGCAGAGAATCGGCCTGCATCATCATCCAGAATGCTACCATCAGCAGATTGAACAGGGCTCATGGTGGAAGGTTTCCCTCTTGTCAGCTCGCGGAGGTGTTTGTGTAGTGAGTAGTGTTTGTAGAGTTTCCCTCCCTAGCAGAATCTCCAAGATCTACAACTTCCTGTCAACAAAGGTCTTTCTTTCTCTGTGCAGTAGACTGTTGCGCATGCCACTGACATGTCTGCACTCTTTCATGTTCTTTTCTAGGTGGGCCTTCCGACGCATCTCGATTACGAAAAAGGTCTCCTAGGATATCCAGGGTTTTTCTTTGTGTCTAGCTCTGCCAACAATAATACCAGTGGAGTTGAGTATATTTTCTTTGAAGGAATTCCAAGTGACTTAGGAGTCATCCAGATATTGGAGATAGCTAAACCGGTGTGAGATATCAAGAGCATGCTTCTGCCGCATCTTAGTTTTGCCAAGCAACTCATACCAGACTTGGGAGGCCGTCCATCTTGCTGTTGTCTTATCAGGCGAAGTATTAGCGTGACCACTAGTATCCTATGGACTGTATTTCCCAGATTAATAGACATATAAGTCCTCAAATTAGTTACCGAAGGGCGCTAACGTACGGAAATTAAAATATAATTGATCATCTTCTTTGGCTGGCCATCGTTGCTATATCAAGTGTGTTTATCCATTTTTCGTCTCTGAAACAGTGAATTTGTTATGACAGGATTATACGTGAAGCAGAGCTGGAGGAGTCTCTCTCCGTTGTCGTTCAGCAGATTCGGAATTAAAGGATCGAGAACATTTCTTCACATGCCCTCCCTGTCATTGATCGTCACGTAGGTCTTCTAGCAGACCTTCTGATATAGCAAAGGTCTCCCAACAGAGTGACAATGTTGTGGGGTGAGAATCCAGACAGAGTCTCTGAGCGCTCTGTGAAGAACTTGTATTCACCTCTGGAGAACTCGGGTGAATGGGAGCATAGCATACAAAAACTGTCCACTTATTATTATATTTGAGTTTGTTTGTAAGAGAGAAGACATCTCTTGTTCTGGCGTTCAGCACGAAGCCTATACTATTTGTCTTTGTTTTCGGGTCAACAGACCAAGTCAGGTAATATCCTTCACCAATATCCTCAGACTCCTTTCCGACGAGGAGGGTCTCTGTGAGTCCAGCCAGACCTACATCAAAGTGTTTTAATTCAAGACCGAGCATTGGTTTCGCTCCGGGAAAGTTGAGTGTAAGTACGTTCCAGATGGGAAAGTGTAGTCCGCCATGGTGGACTACAGTGATTCCTCATTATTCATGAGCGTAAAATAATCTCATTAGAAAAAATTGAGCACCTCGAAGAGGTTCAGCTTACTTTAAGCCCGTCAAAAGCGATTTTAGGTCACGTTCAATGTTTGTCCCCCGTTCTGTCTGAATCATAAAAGATCTTAGTTCCACAAAATTGAGCAATCGTTAGTGCATTGCTCGACGATGGTCTCCAGAGGCCAACACATACCACACACTTCACAGCTCATTAAAAATATATCTTCTGACTGGAATCTCCTCAAGTCAAGATTTAAGATTATATGCATATCTAAAAACGATTCATTCTTAAGTAAGGCACTGTCTTGAGCCTGCTTATCGTATATGGGATCCCGGAATAATCAAAGATCAGTACCTCAAACTAAAAAATATAAAAGAAAATGGTTACCAAAACTGATTAAAAGCTTCAGTAAAAGTGTGAGTTTAGCATAAAACGTTGCAAAAAACAAACAAATACAAACAAATGGCTATGAAAAAAAAACACTAAAAAGTAAAAGGAAAAGTTACTAAAAATCAAAAAGTTAAAATCAAAAGTACAAAAAAATCAAAAAGAGACAGTAAAATTATGCTTGGATGATCTTCTCCCACTTCTGACAAAGGTTTAACCAAACTCAACGTTACTTCACCTGAAACAATATGTCCTCTCCTGACTATTAAATTTTGGCTTAACTCAGACTTTCATCTACCACTTCTCCCTCTTATTAATGGTAACCTTTCGCTATAAAATATTTTTAAAACTTCTTTACAAAAATTCTTTTGTACCCTTATATTGGTCATTTTATTACTCATTAACATGTTTTCCTTCCTTGTTTCAAGTCTCAACCCTAAATTGGGTTTTTCTATAGGTAGATGTTGCCGCTTCTCTAGCTTTAGTGTTTTGCTTGCCTTTAAATTCTATTTATGTGCATCTGCATATGACTTAAGTCAGCTCTGCATTATTCTAGCAAATCGAGCGAGTTTTATTCTAAAAACCGTTTACAATTCTGGTATTTATATATCTTTGTCCTTTTATGAAGGCGGACAAGGGCTGATCCTACAGCTCCTTTCCTATGAGCTAATGTAGAATTCAAACCTTATTCTAATAGTGAAGAAGACCACACTGCCTTTTCGTAATAAACAACCAATTACAAGCGGAAACAATTGGGAATTTTTTTCTAGACAGTGGAATTCCAAACTCTAAATGAATATTTCTGCCCTATGTCCAAGGGCGGTCCTTAGCACAATATAAACGAAAATATAAACGAGGAAATTACATTAAAATACGAACTTTAAAACAAAACAAAAATTTTTTACTTTTAAAACAGCCATAGCATCATGACTTCAATAAAGTTCAACCATGACTGATAAATAAAGTGAGGTGAGTTGATACAAATCATTCAGATGAAATAAGGTAATTAAATACACGCTTTCAACACTAATCTTGCCTTTTTGGCAGCTAGCCTCAAAAGCCTTCTTAAGGTTTTCGTTTCTGCAGGATTCTAAGAATTTTTGTTGTTTGATAATATTAGCAAATTTTTTTGCCTAAACTAATAAAATAAAAGATATCATAGGTCAACTGCTAGATGTAAATAGTAACGAAGACCACACTTCCTTTCCATCATAAACAACCAATTACAGGTAGAAACAATAGGGAAATTTTGAGGAAATATTCATTTAGAGTTTGGAATTCCACTGTCTTAAGAAAAAATTTCCCCGTTGTTTCTACTTGTAATTGGTTGTTTATAAACCTTATTTGAAAGACCCCGAATATTCGATGCATTTTGATTCGATCGCACCATAAATCCAGCGTTATACGGCAGTGAAAATTACACATTCATAATTTAAGCCCGAAAGCAATTTATACTTAAATAGATTTCCTATATTCTTTTGTTTATAAAATAAAAACTTACTTAGTCGGTTGAAGTACCTGGCCGGTAGGTGCACTTCCATTCGAAGTATTTTTGTTCCCAGCACCAATATTCTTCGTGGCCTCTTTAACTTCATGAAACTTCTCTATAAACTGAAACAAAAAATTTACTTAGACAAATAGTATCTTAAACCTTTTCCATGAGAGAATTTTTTAGTTAATCTAAGATCTTGGGTCCTTACGTGCAGTGCTCCTTTAAGCAACAAAATAAATTACCCCACAAAAAAATGTCGTTTTCTCCCGCAAAACATCAACTTCTCTGAAAATTGGACCAAAAGGACAGAGAATATAAATTCCGAGACAGCCAATCGATTTGTCACGGTCAAACACCTTGTACTGAGCGCTTACACTCCCTCATTGTGGAAACGGAGGACCATTGGACTTCATTATAGCATGACAGTTGTGTCTGTCTTTTCTTCTTTGTCCAAATTGGCACTATTTGGCACTAAGCCAATTGTTGGTAGAGATAAGTACAAAAAAATACTGCCAGCCAACCAAGCACAATTTCTTAGCATTAACTTTAAGCCGAGTGACTTGGGCTGCTTGCAGCCAAAATAGTATTTTACTCATCTATTTGCTAAAATATTACGCATTTATTACAATAAAATTCTTAACTCTCTCATTCTCTCCTAAATCTAATTTTACACCAAATTCCACCTGTAGGCAAAAGAATACCCAATTTTGTGCTTTTGATAAATTTGACAACTTTAAAAAAGAAACAGAAGGCAATAACACTTCAAGGAATAAAAAAATGACGTTATAAAGTCATAGAAAAAAACAACAAGTTTTTTAAATGGAAGTAAAGAACGAAATTGAAACTTGAAGAGATAAAAATTATTGCTTCTGAGTTATGTAACATACATCTATAAAACTCTTTGAAATAAACATATTCAAGATAATTCCCTACATTTATAAAAATACGAAAAATTACGGCTTCACGATTTTTTTACAATAGAAAATGAAGCATTTATGTTTCTTTTTTTATTATGATTTGATTTCATTTAACTGGGTCCGACTTCCAACCAATTATTCCTGCCCAATTTGGTACAAACTAATTTAAGTGGGTTCTTCTTAGTTTCAAAATGAATCTTTGATGACTACGTTGTAAAAAAATCTCTGCTGAACTTGTCCGGGCAAATTCTAGGGCTGTAGATTAAGTTCAAAAATACGCGTCATGACTAGCGATTCCCCATACCCCAAGAAAAAGAAACTATGTTTCTTAAGTTTGTATAATGGTTAAAAGTTCTTCATTTCAATCCATACTAAAATAAGTGTCTGGGGACTTAGTTTCAAAATAGATCTTTGATGATTACGTTGCAAAGAAATCTCTGCTGAACGTGTCCAGGCAAAGTCTAGGGCTATAGATTAAGTTGAAAAATACGTTAAAAGTTTTTATTTCAATCCATACTAAAATAAGTGTCTGGGGACTAAAATTTTATAGTGTTAGCGGTTGATATTATGTTTTATCAGTTGCGTTATAAATCAACCTGACATTTCATATTCCTCTTCACCACTTCGACGTTAAAATAATTCATTTTTCTTGAGTTTTCAAAAAAAGTTAAACCGTATGCTAAAATAATGGTTATAATGGCCAGCGGATGACTGTTGAGATCCTTAGAAATTAACGTTTTAACTTCTGCAGGATAAGTAAAGACTTTTCTGCTTCTAATGAAACATCCCAATTTTTCACTCCAGTCTTGTGTTTTCAGCAAAATGCTGTTCAGCATAATTCTTCAAACACAGGTATGAAGAGCCTGTTTTACTTAAGCAATAGCTTTTGTTCGTTTTTATTTCATGTCCGTACTATATTTTCATCAGAAAATTCGCTCTTTTTTTTGGGGGGGGGGGGCTCTACAATAAAATAATATGATTTTAACAGGCAAGCACGACTTGAATAGAATGAATTATGTGTTTCAGTTTGAAAGATGTTTGGAATATTTTATCTCTTTTTAAACTAGCTTACGTCAGCAATGTGAAAGGCTAAATTTTGAAATCAATAACGATCTAAATTACGACGGTCATTATAATCATAAATTAATGCAAATTGCTCCAGCTTCCCTTGTCAGACAGATTCTGAATGAATTTGCTAAAGAGGACGAATTTTCTAAAGTCCTGTCCCAAAAAAAGGTAACAAGCACATAGCTTCTCTCTCTTCGCACAAAAATGACAATTCCACCCCAAACCCTTTATTGTCCTTACTCACGTTGAAATATGACAAGAAACAATATAAGTCATCAACTTTATCCTGCATGCCTTGTGATGACGCTAATTATTTCATATGATGAAGAAACTCAAATATGAATCTTAATTTCTTAAGACAGCTAAATCAAACAAGTCTAACCGTTATCTAGTATAATAACACTAAATTAAAATGGTTACCATGGAAAAACTCATCGAGGATGAAGGCATATCAAAATCATGCCAAAATTATTTAACCAAACATTCCGTGGTAACGAGCTGTAAGTCAGGAGTGACTCGGCCCAATAGCACCCGAGAAACTAAAAAAACAGAATCTTGGAAACAATTAATACAAATAGGCAAGTTTGTTATTTAAATTACAAACATAAGATCTATCAGTTCACATGACAAGATACTAGAAAGCTATAAGTTTACACGACATAGTGCCGCAAGAAGATGTACTTTTTTGTGTATTGACAAGGGAAACCTCATAGCATTTCCCCATCCAAAATAGGAGTGATCCACAAATGTCAGTGATCCTCGTGTTTATATACCAGAAATGTACATTACTGTTCCAAGCAACCTAATGTAAAAATATATCCTACTATAAAAAGAAATTACCTTATTCAATTCTGCTTCGGATGGGAAGCCAAGACCATAAACTGTATTAGCTCGTACATCAGACCACTGGCCAAACTTTTGCGATGTTTTTGTAAAGGTCATAGAGGGTGTAACAGTACTATTGATCACAGCCTATGCAATATAGAAAAATCAGTCAAATTTTATATTGAAAAGTAAACGTTAAGGTACATTTATCATAATGGAAAGTTCACACTATCAGTATTTTTGGTTTAGGACTAGTGTAAGATATCGTTTCTTAATCAGTAGTTATTCAAGGTAAAGCATAAATGAGCATTTTCTCTTCATTACTGCAAAATTGTAGCTCAAAGCCTATGCCAAAAGTGTAGGAAAATGATAAGAGATCCAAACGTTTGGCACTTCAACATAGGTTTAATGTTGAATGAAAAACCTTCAGCTCTTTATGATGAAAAACCTTGCAAAACAACGCACAAATAATTGGAAAAGACGAATAACTTTTTTGGCTAAAGCATTAGAAAGTTAAAAAATAAACTTGAATTTTACTATCTTGTTTTACTAAATGTTTGGTTAAACATACACTCCAACGCAGAAATGTAGGTTCGTACCCACCTTCATATCCTAATATATTCCAGATACATTGCAGGCACACCCTTTTAACATCCATACTTAATAAAACACACCCTCAACACGCCCTTAAAGCTTCAACTTCATTCCTTAACCTCTTCCTTAGATATCGCAAACACCCACTTACGACAAAATTGGATGGATGTTGAATTAAGTCTTTGACTTAATTCAACATCCCTAATAATATACCCTGAAAGTTCCAGCGTAACGCCCTTAGCTGTTCCTGCGATATTGCAAATACGCCCTTTTAATAATCTGGATTATCATAGTACCTTTTAATTTTGTTTTATACACGCTTGGCTTTTCCTGAAAAATAAAACCCTGAAAAATGAAAGAATAAATACCCTATTCTCTTCTGAAAATCTTTAGTCAATACTATTTTGACAACCTGGATGCACCTAAACCCTTTTGAATGTTTTCAACATCAGTAGCAGCGGTAGTAATAGTAACAGCCCTGAAAGGTTTAACTTAATGCTCTCCACCTTTCTTGAAATATTGGTGATATGTATGCACTCTGGATACACCAGATATCTGGATATCTTTTAATTGGTTTTACACACGCTCAACTTTCCCTGAAAATTAAAACCTAATGCCCCATTCTCTTCTGAAGATATTGAGTCAATACTATTTTGACAACCTGGATGCACCTAAACTCTTTTGAATTTTTTCAATAAAACCTAATACCCGATTCTGTTCTGAAGATATTGAGTCAATACTATTTTGACAATCTGGATACACCTATACCCTTTTGAATTTATTCAATAAAACCTAATGCCCGATTCTGTTCTGAAGATATTGAGTCAATACTATTTTGACAATCTGGATACACCTATACCCTTTTGAATTTATTCAATAAAACCTAATACCCTATTCTACTCTGAAGATATTGAGTCAATACTATTTTGACAACCTGGACGCACCTATACCTTTTTGGATTTATTCAATACACGAGTAGTGAAGTAACATACAGGAGTAGTGATAGTAACAGCCCTGAAAGCTTCAACTTAATATCCTCATATATACCATATTCCTGTCCTAAGATATCTCACCTATCGCGTGTTGATAGCCTGAATGCATTAAATCTACTTTGATTTAGTTCAGTAGTGGCAGTCGTAGTAAAATTAGTAGGCCTGAAAGCTTTTGCTTAACACCCTTAGACGTTGCTGGATTATTGCTAATACATCCCTTTTATAGCCCGTATATGTATTGCTAATACATCCCTTTTATAACCCGTATATACATACGATGCAGCTCAACATATTCCTCAAAATACCTTGAAAGCTTCAAATTAGTAGTTTACACAGTTCCTCAGATATTGTTGATACACCCTAGGAAAAATCTGCATGTACATAGTGTGTTTTGATTGAGTTCCACACCCCCCTCGCCATTCCCTCAAAGTTTTGCCTTAATTCCCTTAGCCTAACCAATAGTAGTAGTCGTAGTAGCAGTGAGAGTAATAGTGGTAATAACAGGAGTAGTATTAGTAGTAACAGTAGTAGAATTCATGTAGTGCCTTTTTGATTCGTTCAACATCACCTAAATGATTGAGTTCCACACCCCCCTCGCGATTCCCTCAAAGTTTTGCCGTAATTCCCTTAGCCTAACCAATAGTAGTAGTCGTAGTAGCAGTGAGAGTAATAGTGGTAATAACAGGAGTAGTATTAGTAGTAACAGTAGTAGAATTCATGTAGTGCCTTTTTGATTCGTTCAACATCACCTAAATATTCTCCGATAGTTTCAACTTAATACTCTAAGTTAATCGTATCTGAGATATTGCAGACACATCCCTTTGATAAAATATATGCACATAGTGTGTTTCGATTTAGTCCAAAATTATAATCCCTGAAAGTTCCACCTTAATACAATTAGCCTTAGCATTCGTAGTACTAGTACCAGTAGCAGAAGCAGTAGTAGTAGTACAAACATATTGCCTTCTTATTAATTCAATATCCCCCTTAACATGCCCTGAAAGTTTAAACTTAACACCCTAGTATGTTCTGAGATATTGCTACAACAGTCTTTTGACAGCCAGCATACAAAGCAGGTTTTGGTTGAATTCAACATATCCCTTAATATTTCCTGAAAATGTCACCTTAATACCCTTAGCCTTAGTAATAGTACTAGCAGAAGCAGTAATAGTGGTATAAATATAGTACCTTTTGGTTGGTTCAAGGGTTCAACATCCCCTCAACTTCCACTAAAAGTTCAACCTAATACTCTAAGCTGTTAGGGGTATATAGCTGTTACACCCTTTTGATAACCTACATCAACATAACGTTAAATTGGTAAGAGGCAGTAATAGTATTAATAAATGTTATAAATAAAATGGGTACAAAGAACAATAAAAAACGAACTTCAAATAATTTATCTCCTTACAGAGTTTAGATAACTTTTTAAATTCCTTTCAAAACATAAATTGTATGTCTGTACTGTAGCTTCTAGACAGCAACTTCTGAACTCAAGTAGTAGCTATACAAACTGAGAGATCTGATCAAATGGTAGGTATAAACATTATCATAGGCATAGGCAAAATGCATTATCATAGGCAAAAGGCTTTCAATATATTAACTTGGTTGCCGCTACATTATCATAGGCAAAAGGCTTTCAATATATTAAATTGGTTGCAGCTACCGCTGCAACCACGATTACACACAAAAAAAACCTTCGGCTTTTTCTTAGCAGGAGCTAGCAAAAAACGAGCTACGTTGCCATCGCTGTTACCCAAGACACCCTTTAAAGTATATCGTCATCTCATATACGAAAATAAAGTCCTTCGTAAAAAAAGAGACTTTATTTTAAATACTGAGTTTTTTTAATTATACAAAGTGAATTTCCTTTAACATGAGCCCTTAAACAGCTCTCTATGATGTTCTAGTTCCCGGCTAGATGTGGAGAAAGAGGAAACAGAAAAAAAAGAAGGAAAAAAAGATGCTTCCTAAGCCAAAAGAAGGGATTTTCCTTGTTGGTCAAGTCAAGGGACTTCAAGTTTCCTGTATAGTGTTTTCGGCCGAGGCAATTCCAGTGGTGTACTTTTTGTTTCGATTCGACACCATTTTTAGGGGTTTAATGCTATTTTGGCTACTATGGCCCGGTGTTCGTCTTTTTCTAGGTTGAGCTACTGCTGCAACCACAATTAGTATCTTTCTTTCCAGAGTTGCTTCACATGAAGAGGGGTGGTCATGGAAACTACGGAAGGGGCTCAATCAACTGGAAAATGAAAGTTCCAATGCCTTTTTCAGAGCCAAGAGTGATAGGAGGGCAACCAACCCTTATGCTTTTTTCAGATACCTTCTCCCAAACACATCTGATCAAAATTTTGAGAATGACATGACCCCAGATCCTCTAGGACGAGGTTTAGGAGTTATTCAAGTAGCCTATTGTTTGCAAATTGGGTTTGTTTTTAAGGAAAGGGGGCCATGTTTGATCCTGCGTCTCCAAAAAGGCTTAAGGTGAAATATTTACAAAATATTGAAGAAAATATTGAACAACATCAAAACAAGTCCATGCTGATTTTTAAAAGGGTTTATCGGCAACACGTCGGGAACAGCTGCAGGTATCAAGTTGAAACTTTCATGACATGGTAAAACGGTATTTAAAAGAGACTGTGAGGGCAACCAATCCCCTTACCTTTTTGAGATCTTACCCCCCCCCCCTCCTCTGCTTTCAACACTGATCAAAATATAGAGAGGGCTAAACTGTACAGAACTTGGGGCAAGCGTTGTGCATCTAGGTTAACAAAAAGGTGTATCTGCAATATTTCAGGAACAGCTGAAGGTAGTAAGTTCAAACTTTCAGGGAATACTAAGGGTGGTGTTGAAAACATATCAGAGGGCAACCAGCCTCTCCCCCTTGTTCTTTTTAGCTGCCCTCCCCCAAACATGTCCAATCAAAACTTTGATATATCCATTTTGTTCAAAATAGTCTAAAGAGCAAATAACCATTCCTGCATGGATGGCAAATCCCACACAGGACATAGGACAAGAGGTGTAAATTATGTAAGTTGCCCATGTGGGGGGCAGCCATGTAGGTATTTACATGTAGGGTTGATGTTTTTAAGAAAACGTGGCATATTTGATACTGGTTCTCTTAAAAAGGTTTAGAGCATTGAGGCAGAACTTTCAGGAAGAGTGAGCAAAATTAAAACACATTAAGCACATGCTGGTTGTCAAAGGGGCATACCAGCAATATATCAAGAACGAATGACTGCATTAAGTGGAAACTTTCAGGGCATCTTGAGGGGATTGTTGAAGATATTGATGCGCGGCCAGCCCCCTCCCTTTTTTAAATTCTACCTCAACACTGACTTAATTTTTTCTATACCCATTTTGTTCAAAATAGTCCAAAAGTTCAATAACTATCCCTCCAGGGATTATATGACTCTCTATCATCCCAAGGGAAGGGTTGTAATTTGTACAATTTACCCACTGTTTACATAAAGATTTATTATTGGGTAATGTGGAAATGTTTAACCCTGGATTGGTCCAAATCGACTAAGGGTATTCTGATGAAACTTCAAGGAATGTTGAACTAAATCAAACCACAATATGTGCATCCAGGTTATCAAAAGGGAGTATCTGCAATATCTTAGGAACGGGTAAGGGTATTATTACCTTTCAGGGCTACTACTGCTACTTCGACTGTGACTAAGACAACTTAACACTACTGCTGTAACATACGCCTAAGATTACGACTACTTGCAATAGCAACATCATGCGACTCTGACTACTTGCAACTACGATCATTTGTTATTGCAACTGCAACTACTGCTGCAACATGTGACTAAGATTACGACTACTTGCAATAGTGACATCTTGCAACTTTGACTACTTGCAACTACGATCATTTGTTACTGCAACTGCAACTACTGCTGCAACATGTGACTAAGATTACGACTACTTGCAATAGCGACATCTTGCTACTTTGACTACTTGCAACTACGATCATTTGTTACTGCAACTGCAACTACTTGCAACTGTGACTACTTACTAATAAAATTAGACTAAACAAGATATATTTTAACCATAGGTTTTATAATTACGAGGGCTATCCAGAAAGCAAGTTAAGTTTTCGTCTCTACCAACGGGGAGCAGGTCAAATGCGGCCATCATTCGTGGTGTCTGGTAGTGTTGGGCAATTATATAACTAATCGATATTTTTCCTTTGATATATCAATATCAATATTTTTGATCAGGATTTTGCTCTGATTAGCTATTGGTTTTGCCAAAGTTCAATAGCAAAAATTATAATTAAAGGGTATTTTGCATAATTTTTTTCTTGAAATTTCAAATACTATAAAATTAGAAAATAAAAAGAAACTTCAATTATGTAAATGGGCACTATGAAAACCTAGATTTGAAATTACTCAGGCTCAGGACAAAAGAAAAGGGTACAAGAATGGATTCGAAAATTAACGTTAAGAAGACTAAGTCGCTGAGACTAGGAATAAGTGAAGGTGAAGAGGTGATGTTGGGTAACAAGAAGGTTGATCAACTGGACAGCTTTACATACCTAGTTAGAATTATTAGTAAAGATGATGAATACAGTGATGATGTTAGATATAGAATGATCAAGGTCCACAGTTGGAAGAATATTTGTCTGTGAACCAAGATAAGAATATCAGAAGCTACAGCAATGACAGAAGTCAAGTATGGTTCAGGAGCATGGGCACTCCAAAAGTCAGAGGAGGATTTGCTAGGTTTTATTAGATATATTAATCATTCATTATTATACAAATTTGAACTATTGCATCTGTTAGTTAATCCACAAGTGATATTATATTTATATCTGCACAATTTTATCTAATAGTTTATTTCACAGAATTTAAAAATCATTTTCTATCTTTCCCTTGCTTTGTCTTCCTGAACCTTTGTTCTTATACAAGTATAAGAACAAACGTAGCTGTGTTGGCCTTGGGCGGCTTTGTGCTGCGGTGTTTTTATTAGTAGTAGTGTCTTATATAAGTTTGCTATTGTTTTTGTTATTCAGAAATGAGTATACAAAATAAAACAGAGCTTCTTTCTTGAAGACAAAGGGTGTATAGCATCCCACAATATAACCAAAACGGTACTTGTATTATATACACCTACCACTCAAATTGCAACATAATTTTCTTTATAAACACCAAAATTTTAAAAAAAATCCGCTTATTTACAAAAAAATCCACTATATGAAGTATCTGGGGAAGTATCACATTTTCGCCAGTGTTGCCACGTTGAACTGTAAAAATAAACAAGCAAAACTACTTAGCTAAATTTAACAACGCTTTTTACCCATAAAAGTTTTAACAGCCAGTTGATTCCTAATTCCCATGGGCAGCTATACCTTCAAAGGAAAGCAACACCCTCTTCAACTGTTTGATACCATATGTTTTTAGCTTCTTTTTGCTAATCCTTAACCCACGTTTCTTTTTTTGAATTTGGCATCCACTGATACCTAAACCTACTTAACTTGTTCCTGTTCTCTAGGTATTTAACTAGGTCTTTTTTGCTTTCTGAACCTGTCAACACATTTAAGATCCACTATAAATTTTTACCAAACTTTCAAGGATCATTGCATAGTCTTAGGAGAACACATATTTTGGTTTGGAGTGTTTAGGGTTGGAGTTGAGAGGGTTTTAAGTCGCCCAGTAGAGCTTGTTGTTCCTGAGCTACAGTTGTACTGTAGAATTTGGAACAAATCTTTCTGAAGCATTAGAGGTTCATCTCATCACTGCAACGAATTTTACAAAACTGTCCTGAAGGCAGGCTTATTCATACTAATAAAGGAAACTGTACAAATGGTACAAATGATGCCATGACATAATGCAAAATTCCCACTAAAAATAATGGTTTAGCGGTTCATTCTTTACAGGATTTTGGAGTTATAAAATGATTGTGCTGTTGAGATAATCATCATGGGGAGCACTCAATGCTTCATTCCTCACAACATTATAGCCTATGTCTGATGTTGGAAATTTTGCATTAAGTCAGTATATCATCTTACAGGACCATAGGAACAATACAATCACCCCTAGAAAAAAAAAGTCCCAGTCATGCCCTATTTAGATCCTTTTTAAAGGCCAGAAAATGTTAATGTGTTGATTTTCATAAAAAATTATCAAGCCATCTTCAGGAAAAAAATATTCACATGTATAGACAATTATTGCTTGTATGTTCTTAAAAAAGTAGAGTCGACATATAGGATACAATATGATTTAGCAAAATAGTTACATAATGAAAATAATCTGAACTTCAAGGGCAACTGATTATTGGAAAATATTGTATATTATGATATTAAATAGGTAAATACAGATGCTTTTCCAGCATCTGCATCATATAAGTTATGTCAATTCAAATAAAAGAAGGTGTTTTTCAAAATAGCCCCCTTCCCCCCAATTGATATCTCTACATCTACAATAACTTTGTAGGTGATGTACCATGGTTACTTTTTGAAGATTTCAGCTGTGTGCTATGATAGTAGAAAGTAAGAACAAAAAACCTTAAGCATATAGGCTATTTTTATATTTATGCAACAACTAGGTTAGCAGTATACATAAATTAAGTTGAAATGATTTTGCAAACAATTCTGAGTTTTGAAAAAAGAAACACATACCTTTGCTCCTTCAACACTAATTATCCTATAGAGAGATCTGGTTGAGTCAAAGAAAAACGAGACTGATATGGCAGTTGTAGAAGCTGGCACCCATGACTTTTTAGTTTTTGGATCAATATGGAAGACATGAGCTTTACAGGAAAATATTGGCTGTTCCCTAAGTAAAGATGGAACATAAATACAAATGTCAACAAATCCCAGAAAAAAAAAACATTCTATGAAAGCTATAGAAGATACACTTCATATCGCAGTTTCAGGTCTTAATTAAAAAATGACAGATGAAACAGCATAAACCATTGGCAAAATCTTCTACATGTTTGACCAAAAACTTAATTTCCACCTCCACATTTCAAACACAATAAAAAAAATGCTATAGAAAAACAAGTATACTAAAAAGACTTCTTTCCACACCCTGGGGCTGTAAGGAGAAAACCTTACTCCAGTTTTATAACTCACATATAAGAGCCCATGTTGACTATGGGCTCATTGTCTATGGTGCATGTGCAAAGACCCAGATGCAAAAAATTGAAACAATACAAAACGATATAATATATCTCATATTTGGTCTTAGGAAACCCACAAGCACCAAGTTTCTGCTTATGGAGAGTGGGTTAGCAACAATAAGGGAGAGACGTAGCTTTTTCTTGATAAAACATCTTAAAAAAATTGAATCAAATAGCTCACACACCTTACATAATTGGTTAAAAAAACCAACCATGTATAGAGGCATTGCCGATGAGCCAATATTCAGAAGAAGTTCCCTGTACCTGCAAAGTCTATTGCACCTAATTTCCCCCAATCCTCTCCATGGAATTGGTCAATCCCCATAATAAATACTGATCTCTCAAAATGCACTAAAGATTTAACCCCCATTGCTTTTGTCCAGAAGAAATTTGCTGAACTTGATACAATTACTTATAAAAACCATTTCCGAATCTTTGTTGATGGGTCCAAAATGAATGAGAAGGTAGCAAGTGGTGCTTTCATTCCTCACCTGAAAGTTGCAATGGGTGAGAGATTGTATAATAATGTATCTATAATGTCTGCAGAGTTAAATGCCATAATCATGGCATTAGAACACCTTATGGAAAATAAATCTTTGATTGCTAATTCAAATAATATTATAGTTCTGTTTATAATATTATTCTATTATTAATCTGACTCTTTATCAAGCCTTGAGTTGCTGTCTTCAGCTCCTCAGTAAAAGCTGGATATTGACACTTATCATTGTATTAGTATTATAGATAATCTTGCTTCAAGTGGCATAAGAACTTATCTTCAGTATATTCCTAACCACTCTGGTAGAAGTGGTAATCATCAGGTTGATAAAATAGCAAAAAATGCTATAAATATTGACCAGCTAAGTGGGAGACCAATCCCCATTAAAGATAGTTACCGATGGAGACTATCAGATATTATGTTTAATAAGAATAATCCTACTCTTTCCCCCTTTCCCAATAAGGATTTTTCTAAAATTTATCATAGAATTTGTTCTGGAACAAATGGACTAAATTTTCTTGCATTCTTATTTCAGTCTCCTAATTCAAGTGATTCAGTTCCCCTGTCCCCTCTTTGCAGGTATTCTATTATGAATGAACAGAAGGCCTGCCAACTGCCCATATAAAGGAAGACCAAGCTACTAAAATGTTGATTTGCCACCCCAATGCACTATCAATGGCTTAGAAAAATCTTTCTTCTTTGGTAGGCTAAATTATGGTTAAATGGTAGTAACTTTTTAATGCAAAACCTCAAAGTAAAATCATTGCAAAGGATTTTTTTTGCATGAGGATTCTTAGATGGCAAAAGTCATATAGAACAAATTAAAAACATGGCAGATTTTTTCATCAACAACTCCTTCCATCAACAATTGCCAAATATAGAGACAAACAGTGCCCATTGGTAGACCCATAATCTGAAAAAAAAAAAATAGAACTTAAAATACAAAGAGAACTTGTTGCAAAGACAAACAAGCATCATTATTGATGCAATTTCCATGTATACTTCATGTATAAATGTAAACAGGCCTTACAAAGAAATTAGAGGAAAATTCTGCTTGGTTAGATTATAAAACCATGGAAATTGACACAAAAAGGAAGCTTGTTTGCCTTTGCAACAAGTTATCTTTGTATTTTAAGTTCCAAGAAAAATTACTTTCTTCAATACAAAAACAAGCATCATTATTGATGCAATTTCCATGTATACTTCATGTATAAATGTAAACAGGCCTTACAAAGAAAATAGAGGAAAATTCTGCTTGGTTAGATTATAAAACCTTGGAAATTGACACAACAAGGAAGCTTGTTTGTCTTTGCAACAAGTTCTCTTTGTATTTTAAGTTCCAAGAAAAATACTTTCTTCAGATTATGTGTCTGCTGATGGGCCCTGTTTTGTCTCCCTATTTGACAAATTTTTACATGGATTTCATAGAACAATCTGCTTTGAATAGTTTTCCCTTAAAACACTGTCTCTGGTTTCGTTTTTTTCATGATATTTTGTTTGCTTGGAAACATGGACAGAACTCTCTAAACGATTCTTTGGCACATTTGAACTCTTTTGATCCGAATCTCCACTTCACAATAGAATTGGAAGATTCAGGAAAGCTCCCTTTCTTGGATATTTTAATTAAAAAAAACAGTCCTAGCCTTGAATTTTCTATATATTAATTTACAAAAAACTTTCCAAAAAAGAAGTTTTTCAAAGAAAAGTAAAGGCCATTTTAAACTAAAGATCAGCAGATCCAAATACCTGTTAAAATTCAAATTCAAAACGACAAGAAATTACTATTAAAGAATAAATGAAACCCAAAACGAACATAAATTAAATAAACAATCATAGCAAAAAAACATACAACAAGTAATAACATAAATGAATAAATAAATCTTAAAGCAAGTAGTGCTTAAATTGAATATGCAAATCAAGCTTAAAACAAAAAAAATATTTGGTATTGAAGTATAAATGAAACCCAAAACAAACAGAAATTAAATAAATAATCAATGCAAACAACATACAATAGATACTTAATGTAAATGAATAAATAAGTTTTAAAACAAGTGAAATTTAAATTGAATATGCAAATCAAGCTTGAAACAAACAAAAATCACTAAAAACAAGAATTTGGGTAATGAAACCCAAAACCAACAGAAATTAAACATACAATCATAGCAAAAAACATACAACATAGTGCTTTACTGAAAACGAATTGTATTACAAATATTTTCTTTTGTACTTAATATTGAAAATAAATATTAAAATTACAGCAAAATTTTGAACTGATGAGCTTTCAGCAATTAATATCATTATGCATCAAATATTCAGTTTAATTTATTAGTTCTATCTAAAATTGTCCCCTTCTTTAACTGTAAAAACCTAAAGCCTACTGCATCATCGGCGCTTTACTGAAAACAAATTATATTACATATATTTTCTTTTCCAGTTCTTACAGCATTGAAAATGAAAATAAAATTATAGTGAAATGAAATCTTTAACTGATGGATCTTTAAACAATTAATATCATTATATATCAAATATTCAATTTGATTTTTCCCACCAATCTCTTTTGACCCTTGAAAATTGAAATTTCAATTTCCATTAAAATGAGCCCTCTCTGAAGTTTATACAAGCATCCCTTCCATAAGAACCAAACATGCCACCAGGGCATAACTTGCAGCACCTGCCCCTGGGGGGTTGTTTTGAAACCAGAGTTTTTGTTATCTGACTTTTGAGCTATTTTTAACACAATAGCTATATCAAATTTTTATCAGATGCAGTTGGAGGAAAAGTGGTGTGGGGGGGGGGGGGATAGTTGCCCTTTGATCTCTTTTGACTCTTAAAAACTGAACTAGAACTTTCAATTTCCAATCAAATGAGCCCTCTCCGAAGTTTATACAAGTATCTCTTCCCTAACAGCTATATATGCCCGCCGGGCATAACTTACAATGCCTACCCTGGGCCCTGAAATATTGTGTCAACCCTAGAGTTTTTTTTTATATGATCTTTGAGCCATTTTGAAAAAATGGCTCTCTCACATCCCTTCCATAAGAACCATATATGCCCCCAGAGCATTACTTACAATGCCTGCCCCATGGGGGGTTGCATTGACACAGGAGTTTTTCTTATCTGACCTTTGAACTATTTTTAACAAAATGGCTTTCTAAAGATTTTATAGGATGGGTTTGGGGGGAAAAGGGTGTGTGTGTTGGGGGGGGGGCTAGTTGCCCTCAAATATCTTTTGACTTAAAAATTGAACTAGAACTTTCAATTTACAATTAAATGAGCCCCCTCTGAAATTTATACAAGCATCCCTTTCATAAGAACCATATATGCTCCCAGGACAATGCCTACCCCCTGGGCCCTTGGGGGGTTTTATTGACACCTGAGTTTTTGTTATCTGACTTTTCAACTATTTTTAACAAAATGGCTATCTTGATTGCATTGACACCAAAGTTTTTGTTATCTAATTTTTGAACAATTTTAAAAAAATGGCTATCTCAAAATTGGTGGCAGATTGGCTTGGCAAAAAAAGGACGTGGGAGGGCTAGTTGCCCTTCAATCTCTTGACTCTTAAAAAGTGAACTAGAACTTTAAATTTCCAATCAAATGAGCCCTCTATGAAGTTTATACAAGCATTCCTGTCATATGAACCACACATGCCTTCAGGGCACAACTTAGAATGCCTTCCCCTGGGCCCTGGGGGGTTGTATTGACACCAGGGTTTTTCTTATCTGACCTTTGAACAATTTTTAACAAACTGTCTATCTAAAAATTTTTATCAGATGGGTTTGGAAAAGAAGGCAGGGAGGGGGGGGTCTAGTTGCCCTTGAATCTCTTTTGACTCATAAAGTGAACTTGAACTTTCAATTTCCAATCAAATAAGCACTCTCTGAAGTTTATACAAGCATCCCCTTCATAAAAACCATATATTCCCCAGGGCATAACTTACAATGCCTGTCCCTGGGCCCTTGGGGGTTTTGTTGACATCTGAGTTTTTGTTATCTGACTTTTAAACTATTTTTAACAAAATGTCTATCTTAAAAATTTTATTGAATGCATTTGGGGAAAAATAGACACGGGGGGGGCTAGTTGCCCTCCAGTCTCTTTTGACTCTCAAGAACTGAAGTTTCAATTTCCAATCAAATGAGCCCTTTCTGAAGTTTTTACAAGCATATCTTCCATAAGAACCATATATTCCCCCAGGGCATAACTTACAATGCCTGCCCTTGGGCCCTGGGGGGCTGTGTTGACCCTGGAGTTTTGTTTTTTTGTCTTTGAACTATTTTTCCTTTAAATGGTTATCTCAAAGTTTTATCTCAATGAGTTTGAGGAAAAAAGGGCATGGAGGGGGGGGGGGGCTAGGTGCCTTCCAATCTCTTTTGACTCTTAAAAAGTGAACTAGAACTTTCAATTTCCAATCAAATGAGCCCTCTTTGGAGTTATACAAGCATCCTTTCCATAAGAACCATAGATGCCCCCAGAGGATAATTTATAATGCCTGCCCCTGGACCCTGGGGGGTTATGTCAACACTGGATTTTTGTTATATGATCTTTGCACTATTAAAAAAAAGGGGCTATCTCAGAATTTTCTATTGGATGCATTGGGGAAAAAAGGGCCTGGGGGGGGCTGGTTACCCTTTGATATCTTTTGACATGCTTAAAAAGGGCACTAGAACTCTTGATTTACAATCAAATGAGCCCTCTCTGAAATTTATACAAGCATCTCTTTCATAAGAACCAAATATGCCTGTAGGACAACACTTACAATGCCTACCCGCCAGGCCCTATGGGATTTTGTCAACACTGGAGTTTTTGTTATCTAACCTGGAGTTTTTGTTTTATCCAACCTTTGAACAATTTTAACAAAATGTCTATCTCAAAATTTTCATCAGATGGGTTTGGAAAAAGAAGGTGGGGGGGGGACTTAGATTCTGCCCTTTAATCTCTTTTGACTCTTAAAAAGTGAACTCAGACTGACAGGATATGGAGATCCCATTTCATTGTGGAATGAATGGTAAGAAATGGGTGTTGGAAAAATATCTAAAAATAATAAAAAAAAAACAGAGTCAACAAGTTTCAAACTGTGAAAAAAAAAGATTTTCCATTAAGAAATAAGTGCTGTCCCAACAAGGTTAAATAAACAGCACTAAAATAGGCTAGTGACATGATATGTACCAAAATCTAAATCTTGGTTGGTAAATGCAGGGGTTATAGGCCTACCAACTTGTGCAGTAATTTTATATATAGTAGGCCTATTCAAAACATACATTATGCTAATTATTGACAAAAAACAGTTGGTAAAAATAACCAGCCAGTTGGCTTGCTCCTCCTCCCAAAACATTTTGGCTAGTAACAACACTGCATGGGGCACCTTCCCCAGAAACCTTGATGTCTATTAAAGCTTGTGAAATTCTCAAAACAATCAGATCTTGCCTTAACTTTATGGCATTCCAATAAAATATGAGAATTGCAAGCAAAGCAAGAAGCAAATGTCGAACTTTTAATCAGTGTTAATTGAAATCATTGATAGGTCAGGGTTTGAGTTGGTTTAGATTAGGGTTGAATCACATGTACACACTAGATTTAAGGACAAACCACAAGTTCTAAAAAATATCACTGCTACTCACAAGCGAAAAACAATTGGTAGACAAGAAAAAATCACTGGGGTTGGCAACCCAGAATTTACCCCATTATTTCAGGCTAGTAGTTTATCTATTTTCTTCTTTTCGTCAAGTAACAATGATGCTGATAAAATTCTAAAACCAGTACTGTCTGGCCGTCCCAGAAATTTCAGTGAAAAATTTTTCCATCATTAAATTTGCACCATTTGGGCGCTTATTTGAGTGGTTGCGCATTGAATTTTCAAATCGGCATGTAGTGCCGATTTTGCGAATGTCAAAAAATTAGGTGCAAAGTAGTGACTTCA
Organism: Artemia sp. Qi Xiang Cuo; assembly: GCF_049724085.1. Taxonomy (NCBI): domain Eukaryota; kingdom Metazoa; phylum Arthropoda; class Branchiopoda; order Anostraca; family Artemiidae; genus Artemia; species Artemia sp. Qi Xiang Cuo. The sequence continues at coordinate 29,148,447 of NC_142802.1, read as the reverse complement.
TAATAGTAAAGCCAGAAATCAAAATCTTTAAAGTTTATTCTTTATTGATTTCTTTATTGATTCTTTATTGAAATTGAATGAAATGGCTGTAACCTGTTTATAGTGATCCCAATTCAGTACACTGCCCAGTATGTAAATCCAATATAACAGCTCTATGGCTGACCTTAAGAGCCGTGCAGAAGGAAAGAAGGACAAAAAGGGACAAGAGGATTTTTGCCACTAAATAGAACACCTAAACTAAATCGAGTTTATAAACACACTTTCACTTACTTTATTGGTAGTGAAATATTATAGTCCTGCGGAGAGGGGTACTAAAGCATTGCCTATAGTAAAGGCCATACAGCTCCAATGCTTTATTATTTATTTTTTTCCCCAGGGGCACTTCGTATGGAAGGAATCGTCACATAAACTTCAAAAGGGAATCATTCGATTGGAAATCGAGATTCTAGTGCCCTTTTTAAGAGTCAAAAGTGATCGGAGGATAACTGCCCCCCCCCCACGCCCTTTTCCTCCAAATAAATCCAATGACAATTTTGAGATGGTCATTCTGTTAAAAATAGTTGAAAGTTCATATAACGAAAACTCCGGACTCGACACAACCGCCCCAAGGCCCCGGGGCAGGCGTTGTAAGTTATGCCCTGGTGGAAATATGGCTCTTATAGAAGGGATGCTCGTATAAACTTCAGAGAGGGCTCATTTTATTGGAAATTAAAAGTTTTAGTTTCCTTTTTAAGAGTCACAACTGATCGGGGGCAGCTAGCCTCCCCTCACGCCCTTTTCCCCCAAAATTCATCAGATAAAATTTGAGATAACCATTTTAGTAAAAATATTTCAATGATCAGATAACAAAATTTTATGTCTCGACACGACCCCCCCCCCTGGGCTCGGGGGCAGGCGTTGTAAGTCATACCCAGGGGGTATATATGGTTCTTATGTAAGGGCTGCTCGTATAATTTTAAGAGAGTGCTTATTAGTTTGGAAAGTGAAAGCTCTAGTTCACTTTTTAAAAGGCAAAACAGATCGGAAGGAAATTTGCCCCCCCCCCGTCCAAACATTTTTTCTCCCAAATGCATCAGATAAAATTTTATGATATCCATTTTGTTAAAAATAGTTAAAAGGTTAGATAACAAGAACTCTGGTGTCGACACAGCCCCCCAGGGCCCGGGGGCCGGCGTTGTAAGTTTCGCCCTGGGGTAAGATTCAAAAGAGATCGGAGGAAAACTAGCCCCCCCGCCCCCTGTTCTTATGGAAGGGATTCTCGTATAAATTTCCGAGAGGGCTCATTTGATTGGAAATTGAAAGTTCTAGTTCACTTTTTAAAAGTCAAAAGTCATCGACGAGCAGTTAGCTTCCTTTCCCCACGCCCTCTCCCCCCTCCCAAATGCATCAGATAAAACTTTTGAGATAGCCATTTTGTCAAAAATTATTCAAAGGTCAGACAACAAAAATCCGGTGTCGACACAACCCCCCAGGACCCGGGGACAGGCGTTGTAAGTTATGCCCTTGGGGCATATATGGGTCTTATAGAAGGGATTTTCGTATATATAGTCCTTCCCCCGGGCTCTGGGGGGTATAATACTCCCGAAGTTTTTGTTATCTGATCGTAGGACTACTTGAAACAAACTCGCAATCTCAAAATTTGGATCGTGTACATTTAGAAAAAAGGGTGTGTGTGTGTGTGAGGGGGGGGGGGTTGATACCCTCCGATCCCTTTTGACTTATGAAAAGGTAACTAGAACTTTCAATTTCCAACAAAATGAGCCTTTTCTGAAGTTTTTACTACCTCTTCTTACATAAAAACCTTATATGTCTCGGGGCACAGCTTAAAACACTTGCCCCCAGGCTCTGGGGGCTTGTGTCGACCTTAGAGTTTTTATTACCTGATCTTTCAACTATTTTTAACAAAATGGCTATCTAAAAACTTTTATCGGATGGGTTTGGTGAAAAAGCACGTGGGGGGGGGGGGGTAATTGCCCTTCAATCTCTTTTGACTCTTTAAAAGTGAACTAGAGCTTTCAATTTTTAATCCAATGAGAGTAGTTTACTATATCTGTACTATAACTCACCTCTCAATTGCTTGGACTATCCGTCTTGGCTTTTCTCTTTCTACAATTAGCCATATCTTGAGGCAACCTACTGCAAAATAATTGAGTACTTCAATTTACAATCCAGAGCCAATACTCCCGAGGCTCTAAAGATAGGGTCAATAGTCTAGAGCTAATAGTCTGAGGCTCTAGTGTGCTATGCAATACTCCCAGACGTACATCATTAGCATAAACGGTTACTATCCATGTAACATAGCCGACAAACCTAATTAGGGCTATTGAGCTACTTATATTACCTACTTCACTGGATAATTAGCATAATCCAGCCGGCATTTTTTTTTTAATAGACCTGTCTGGATATGATTACCGAACAAACTTGAAATAGGTGTTCTGACGATTTAGTTGTATGAAAAATTTTTTGATTTGGATAGAATAACATCTGGTCTTATCATGCATTTGGGCGATAAGACCCCCCCCTTTTTTTACTTGTAATTTATGGACATAGAATTTTTTCGACACAGAATTTTTCGGATTTACAATTTTTTGGACTCATAATTTTTTTTAGTCATAATTTTTTTGACTCAGATTTTCTTAGACCTAACATTTTTTGGGACTTAGAATCAAAATATTTGTGCTCTGTCTTACACAAAGCTCGATGAAAATATGTTCCTTTGATTAAATTTGTCGTTTAAAATGTTTTGTATTCTGTTTTGCCCAAAGCTCAATGAAGGTACGTTTCTTTGAATCAGATGAGTGGTTCAAAATGTTTTGTACTCTGTTTTATACAAAGTTCGATGAATGTACGTTTCTTTGAATCAAATGTGTGGTTCAAAATGTTTTGTACTCTGTTTTGCACAAAGCTCGATGTAAATTCATAAAGCTCAATAAAGACACGTCTCTTTGAGTCAAATATATGCTTCGAAATGTGTTATACTCTCTTTCGCACAAACTTCGATGAAGATACGTTTCTTTAAATGAAATGCGTAGTTCAAAATGTTTTAATAGTCAACCAGACTCATAGGTACAGAGAGAGAGAGAGAGAGAGAGAGAGAGAGAGAGAGAGAGAGAGAGAGAGAGAGAGAGAGAGAGAGAGAGAGAGAGAGAGAGAGAGAGAGAGAGAGAGAGAGAGAGAGAGACAGAGAGAGATAATAGATATATAGAGAGAGAGAGATAGAGAGAGAGAGATAGAGAGAGAGAGACATAGAGAGATCGATTGATATAAATAGAGATATAGATACATATAGAGAGGGATAGAGAGAGAGAGAGAGAGAAAGAGAGACAGAGAGAGAGAGAGAAAGACAAAAACACCTACTGTTTGTTAGTTTGTTTTTAATCAGCAGAGTGTAAGTCAATTTAAAATGAATAATATGAAAAAAAATCAAAGGAATTCTTGCTACTTTGGACTTTTTTCAAAGCCAGAAACACATCAGTGTGAATTAAAGTCCAAGTGTTAAAATCTCTTCAACTATAGCTATAGATGGCAGCATAACTGGATAGGTTAGGTTACATTAAGTTAACAACTTTTAAGTTAGGTTTGTTTAGGTTAGCGTAGCAGGCCACGTGTGTTTGTATGTGTTTTGTCTCTCTCTCTCTCTCTCTCTTCTTTCTCTCTCTGTGTCTGAGCCAGTGTGTCTGAGCGGATATTTGCTTGTCTCTCTCACTCTGCCTGTGTGTCTGAGCGGGTGTTTGCATGTTTCTGCCTCTTTCTTTGTGTGTTTTTATGTCTGACACCGTGTGCTTCTAAGTGTTTTTGCCTCTCCCTCTCTTTCTCTGTTCATTTGCGTCTGACCAGGTGTTTGCCTGTCTCTGTGTGTTTGTCTTTGTGTTTCTGATGTATTGCTGTGTGTTTGTATATGTTTTTTCTCTCTCTCTCCTTCCCTCTCTCTCTGTCCCCCCTCTCTTTCTCTTTGTGCCTGTGTGTCTGAGTGGAGGTTTGCTTATCCTCGTGTCTGGGTTTGCGTGTATGAAACTGTGTGTTTGTAGGTGTTTTTGTCTCTCTTTCACAGTGCCCGTGTATCTGAGCGGCTGTGTGCTTGTCTCTCTCTCTCCCTTTCTCTATGTCTATGTGTCTGAAAGGGTGTTTTCTTATCCCCGTGTCTGTCTTTGTTTTTCTGTATGTCTGAATCTGTGTGTTTGTTTGCGTTTTTGTCTCTCTCTGTCTCTCCCCCCTCCTCTCTCTCTCTCTCTCTCTCTCTCTCTCTCTCTCTCTCTGTCTGAGTCAGTGTGTCTGAGCGGCTGTTTACTTGTCCCCGTATCTATCTTTATGTATTTGTGTCTGACTCAGTGTGTTTGTAGGTGTTTTTTCTCACTCTCTCTCTACCTGTGTGTCTGAGCAGATGTTTGCTGGTCTCCCTCACTCTGCATGTGTGTCTGAGCGGGTTTTGCATATTTCTGCGTCTGTTTTTGTGTGTTTTTATGTCTGACACTGTTTTCTTGGATGTGTTTTTGTCTCTCTCTTTTTCTCTCCCTCTCTCTCTTTGTCTTTCTCTCTCTCTCTCTCTCTCTCTGTTCATTTGTGCCTGACCCGGCGTTTCCTTGTCTCTGTGTTTGTGTGTGTGATGTATTGCTCTGTTTTTGTATATTTCTCTCTCTCTCTTTCTCTCTCTCTCTCTCTCTCTCTCTCTCTCTTTCTCTCTCTGTCTCTCTCTCTGTCTGTTTCTCTGTCTCTCTCTCTGTCTCTCTATATGTCTCTCTCTCTCTATCTCTCTCTCTCTGTCTCTCGCTCTCTCTGTCTCTCTCACTCTCTCTCTCTCTCTCTCTCTGTCTCTCTCTCTCTCTCCCTATGTGTCTGAGTGGTTTGCTTATCGCGTGTCTGTCTTTGTTTGTCTGAATCTGTTTATTTGTTTGTGTTTCTCTCTCTCTCTGTCTCTCTCTCTTTCTCTCTCTCTCTCTCTCTCTGTCTCTCTCTCGCTGTCTATCTCTCTCTCTCTCTCTCTCTCTCTCTCTCTCTCTGTCTGAGCCAGTGTGTCTGAGCGAATATTTGCTTCTCTCTCTCTCTCTCTCTGCATGTTTGTCTGAGCGGGTTTTTCATGTTTCTGCCTCTTTCTTTGTGTGTTTTTATGTTTGACACTGTGTGCTTGTAAGTGTTTCTCTCTCTCTTTCTCTCTGTTCATTTGCGTCTGACCGGATGTATGCTTGTCTCTGTGTATTTGTGTGTCTGATATATTGCTGTGTCTTTGTATAAGTTTTTTTCTCTCTCTCCTTCCCTTTCTCTCTCTTTGTGCCTGTGTGTCTGAGCGAAGGTTTGCTTATCCTCGTGCCTGTCTTTGCGTGTTTTTGTGTATGACACTGTGTGGTTGTAGGTGTTTTTGTCTCTCTTTCGCAGTGCCTGTGTATCTGAGTGGCTATTTGCTTGTCTCTCTCTCTCTCTTTCTCTATTGTCATGTGTCTTAGCGGGTGTTTGCTTATCCCCGTGTCTGTCTTTGTTTGTCTGTGTGTCTGAATCTGTGTGTTTGTTTGTGTATTTGTCTCTCTCTCTCTCTCTTTCTCTCTCTCTGAGCCAGTGTGTCTGAGCGGCTGTTTGCTTTTCACCGTATCTATGTTTATGTGTTTGTGTGTCTGACTCAGTGTGTTTGTAGGTGTTTTTTTCTCAATCGCTCTCTACCTGTGTGTCTGAGCAGATGTTTGCTTGTCTCTCTCACTCTGCATGTGTGTCTGAGCATCTGTGTGTTTGTTTGCGTATTTGTCTCTCTCTCTCTCTCTCTCTCTCTCTCTCTCTCTTCTCTCTCTCTCTCTGAGCCAGTGTGTCTGAGCGGCTGTTTGCTTGTCACCGTATCTATCTTTATGTGTTTGTGTGTCTGACTCAGTGTGTTTGTAGGTGTTTTTTTCTCAATCGCTCTCTACCTGTGTGTCTGAGCAGATGCTTGCTTGTCTCTATCACTCTGCATGTGTGTCTGAGCATGTGTTTGCATGTTTCTGAGTCTTTTTTTTGTGTGTCTTTATGTCTGACACTGTGTGCTTGAATGTGTTTTTGTCTCTCTCTCTCGCTTTCTCTCTGTTCATTTGTGCCTGGCCGAGTTTTTGCTTGTCTCTGTGTTTGTCTTTGTGCGTGTGATGTATTGCTGTGTGTTTGTATGTCCTTTTGTCTCTCTCTCCCTCTCTCTTTTCCTTCCCCCTCTCTCTCTTTGTGCCCGTATGTCTGAGCGGATGATTGCTTATCCTCGTGTCTGTCTTTGTGTGTTTTTGTGTCTTAATCTATGTGTTTGAATGTGTTTTGTCTTTCTCACTCTCTCTGCATGTGTGTCTTTGTGGGTGTTTGCTTGTTTTTCTTTGTGTGTCTGACTTTGTGTGTTTGTATGTTTTTTCACCTCTCTCTCTCTTTCGAACATCAAAAACAAGAAGAACAATAGGGAATTCTTTTCATAAGACAGTGAAGATAACTTGAATAAATATTTCGGCCCTATGACCAAGGGCCGTCCTCAGCAAAATAAAAATATATAAAAGAAGAATTACTCACAATAACATGCGCCCAATAAAACTGAAATGCAATTTTTTGAGAATCGGTCACAAAAAGACCTTTGAGGTTAGCTGCCAAAAAGGCAGGATTAGCAATAAGAATGTGTTTTTAATTATTTTTCTTTCATTTAATGAATTGCCTTGTTTTACCTCATTTTATTTATCAGTCCTGGTTGAACTTTGCTGGAGTAACAATGCCAGGACTGTTTTGAATAACAAAAATTGCATTTAAGTTTTATTGGTCACATGCTGCTGTGAGTCTTTCTTTTTTTTATATATTTTTATTTTGCTGAGGATGGCCCTTGGACAGAGTACCGAAATATTGATTCAAATTATCTTCACTGTCTTATGAAAAGAATTCCCTTTTGTTCTTCTTGTTTTTGATGTTTTTGATGGAAAGAATGTGTGGTCTTCAACGGTATTTACTCTCCCTCTCTCTTTTTCCCACTCTTTCTCTCTCTCTCTCTCTCTCTCTCTCTCTAACATCAAAAACAAGAAAGATAGGGAATTTTTTCATAAGACAGTGACGATACTTTGAATGAATCTTTTGGCCCTATGAGTTATTAATTACTTTATCGGCACAGATAGGGAAATTAACAAATGATTCCTATGACAGTCCTCTGACGTCACAGCATCCCTGGCAAGATTCCTATGACAGCCCTGTTTCCAGGCAAACTTCCTGCCCTCTGATGTCACACGACACACCCTCACCTTTAAATAGATCCATAGGAAATTAAAATGGGATTTCCGTGACAAGCCGTCTGACGTCACGACACACCCTCGCCTTAAAACGGTCAGACAGTAGATTAACATGGGATTTGCAAGATTCCCATGCCACACCCCTCTGGACTCCAATGACGTCACACAAAATACCCTCTCTTAAACGATCAGGTCTAATACGCTTGACACAATTTTATGTAACCTAGTGTCAGGAACCCATGGCGAATCCCCAATTGTAACATATCGACCGTACACACCTTATGTGATGTCATGTAATGATTGCACAACCATCATTGTCACGTATTACCTTTTTGGTATTTTATTTTTCGACCAAAACGTTCAAAGCTTTTTTTTTCTTTCAAGGCGCTTGTTCCTACTTAATGAGGAATGCTTATGAATGACACATTGTCATGTAAATCGTCCCCTTCAGAACTCGGAGGGCGACCTCACTTTTAATTGAGGAGGAAACACATGTAGGTGTTACATATTACTTTTTGAGACTTAATTTTTCTTTCACTGCATTTTTTCTGAGAGGTCCACTATATTATAATGGACTATAATGTCGTTAGGACTCGAAAGGCCAATTTCCATCCAATATAACTGTGCCTTAATCAACTCGTCGATGAAACCCTTTCCAAAATTGTGTACCAAGAAATAGTTTCTACATGATTGCCATTACCATGCAATAACAGTCCCTATGTTCGAATCGATTAAATGATTTGAAATCCCTTTCCGCATGAGAGCACAAGCAACCCCAGTCTTATTGATTCTTGCATTATTGAATACACCTGACAGTTTTCCGCACTGAAGCGATCTAGACACTCAGATGTTACGTAGATTTGCTCATCTATTGAAGAATCGTCTTAGATTAATAAAGCTAAAAAGACACCAGCTTTTGTACATAAAAAATTTATTGATGAAAAACGTTATAAAACAATGATATAACGGAAAAGCAGCTAAAACACGACAAAACATGACAAAATCTGAAATATGATAGCATATAAACAATAACATGCGTAAATTAAAGGAGGATGGGAGGACAGTGGTCCAAGCAATCATTTTCAAAGGGCAGGGTTAATACTAGAGCTACATTTTTACCATATTAAGAACTTTTTTAACAAAAATGCCCTCGTTTCGTTGAGCCAAGACTATGAATATTTCACACTATCATGACAATACACCCACCCTCCCCCTTGCCATCATTTCCAGAGGGCGGAGTTGATATTGGAGCTAAATTTAAGCCATGTTAAGAACTTTTAACGAAAATGTATCATTTCTTTGACTGGGATGTTGGATATCAGTCCCCCTCTCCCGAAAAAAAATCCTTTAGCACCTCCCACCTTATCTTTAAGCTCTAAAGTGTGCAAGCCCAATGCAATACATGCCACCCTGACAATCTATGGATGGCATATGGCACCTCTATAACATCACCCCCATCACCCCCCAAGACATTTTTTTAAGTGATTTCTTATTTAAAAATTATAGTTCAACCAATTGATTCAAGTTTTTGCAAGCCAAGCTTATCATAATAACCACCACAACACCCCACACCACCATGGCATTACCCACCTCCCCTTCCATCATCCACGTGGCACCACCTCTCATCCCCCCTACCCTAGGACATTTTCAACATTTTCCCAGAGAAAACAAGCTCATGAGTCTAAATTAAACAGTTTTATTACTAGAACAGCGGAACTCGGCATTTCATTGCTAGAGGGTGATATTACTGCTCTGTGGCACTCTCTGAAATGGCCCAAACACCCCCAGACATTTTTTTTACAGACATTTCTTGTTAAAATTTATGCCTCAACCTATTGATTCTTGTTTTTCGCAAGCCAAGCCATTCATGAAAACCTCAAAAACTTATCACAACAGCAAGGCATTACACCTCCCCCTTCATCTTCCATGTTGCACCACCTATCACCACACCCCTAGGACATCTTCGACCTTTTCATAGAGAAAAAATGCTCATGAACCTAAATTATACAGTGTTATTACTTGAACAGCAGAATTTGGCATTTCATTGTTAGATTGTGATACTTCAAGAAACTCACGCCACAATGCCACACTATTACTGCTCTATGAAATCCCTTGTGACATCGCCTATAACCCCCAAGACATTTTTCAGACATTTCTTGTTAAAATTTATGCTTCCACCCATTGATTCTTGTTTTTGCAAGCCAAGCCATTCACGATAACGTAAAAAAAACATCGCACCACTAAGGCTTTACGTGCCCAGACCACTGCAGGAAAATTTTGACTTTGAACATACAAGTATTTAAGGACTTATACAATTATATTCAATATTTTAACATTTAATTCATATATATAATATTTTCTGGGGTTTATGGGCCGAAGTTTGAAAGTTTTAAGATATTATTATCCATATTTTGATACTTTTTCATATTGTTCATTATTTTTCTGGAATTTAATAGATCCAGGGCATGAGAAAATTCAGCCTCGAGGGAGACATACTTGGTTGTTATTATAGTGTTGTGTCGTGGTTTTTTGTATCACTGTTACCTCCGTTGATACTTCAAAGTGCATTTGGAAGCTCTCTCGTTTGAAACGTATGACTCAGGATGTTTTTATAGTGTTGAGTCGTGCTTTATCTTATCTGTGTTACCTCTCCTGATGTTTCAAAGTGCATTTTTTTTATAGGAAACGTATAACTGAAGATATTCTTATAGTAATGTGTCATGGTTTTTCATGTCAGTGTTACCTCTGTTTATGTTTCAAATTGCATTTTGGAAGTTTTTCTCATTTGAGGCACATGATTCAAGATATTTTTGTAGTTTTGTGTCGTGCTTTATCTTGAATGTGTTACATCTGTTGATGTTTCAAATTAATTTTGGAAGTTTCTCGTTTGCTACGCATGACACAAGATGTTTTTGTAGTGTAGCGTCAGGGCTTGTCTTCTCACTGTTACCTCAGTTGAAATTTCAAAGTTCATTTTCAATTTTTTCGTTTGAAACGTATCACTCAAGATTTTTTTCTAGTGTTGTTACGGGGTTTGTCTTGTCAGTGTTACCTCAGTTGATGTTTCAAAGTGCATCTTGGAAATTTTTACGTTTGAAACATACAACTCAAAATGTTTTTATACTGTCGTGTCGTGGTTTATCTTGTTAGTGTTACTTCCGTTGATAATTCAAAGTGCATTTGAAAGCATTCTCGTTTGAATCGTATGACTCATAGAATGTATTTATGTTTTTGAGTCCTGTTTTATCTTGTCAGCGTTACCTCTCTTGATGTTTCAAAGTGCATTTTTTTTTCATAGGAAACGTATGACTCAAAATATTTGTATAGTGTTATGTCATGGTTTATCGTGTCAGTGTTACCTCTGTTGATGTTTCATATTGTATTTTTGAAGTTTTTCTCATTTGAAACATAGGACTCAACATAGTTTAGTAGTTTTGTGGCGTGCTTTATCTTATCTGTGTTACATCTATAGATGTTTCAAAGTTCATTTTGGAAGTTTCTCGTTTGATACGTATGACTCAAGATGTTTTTGTAGTGTATTGTAAGGGTCTGTCTTGTCACTGTTACCTCAGTTGATATTTCAAAGTCCATTTGGAATTTTTTCGTTTGAAACGAATGCCTCAAGATGTTTTCTAGTGTTGTGTCGGGGTTTGTCTTGTCAGTATTACCTCAATTGATGTTTCAAAGTGCATCTTGGAATTTTTTCTTTTGATACGTTTGACTCAGAACTTTCATATTGTTATGTAGTGGTTTATCTTGTCAGTGATACCTCTATTAATGTTTCAAAGTGTATTTTTGAAGTTTCTCGTATGAAACGTACGACTCAAGATATTTTTATATTGTTGTAACTTATCTTGCCTCTGTCATCTCAATTGCTGTCTTCATTGTTCAATTTGGAGGTTTTTTTCCTTTGAAACATATGACTTGGTTTATTTTAGTAGTGTTATGTCGTGGTTTATCTTCTCAGTGTTACCTCTGTTAATAGTTCAAACGAGAATAACAGCAAGTTTTCTGCCAAAGATAACAAATTTCTATTAGAAGTAACAATTTCCTGATAATGCTACCAAGTTTTCTTTTAGAAGTAGCATGTTTTGTTAACACTAACAAATTTTTTTTCGAAGTAACAAATTTTTCTTTAATACTAAAAAACTTTTACTTGTTATTATCAAATTTATCATGGAGGTAACAGTTTTTTGCTTAATAGTAACAAATTTTTTCTAATAACAGCAAGTTTTCCGTCAAAGATAACAAATTTCTCTTAGAAGTAACAATTTTCTGACTATGCTAACAAGATTTCTGTTAGAAGAAGTAAGTTTCTCTTAACACTAAAAAATATTCTCTTCGAAGTAACAACTTTTTTCCTCAATAGTAATAAATTTATTGTAATAGCATTAAGTTTTCCGTCAAAGATAATAAATTTCTCTTAGAAGTAACAATTTTCTGTTATTGCTGATAACAGTTTGAGGTAGTTTAAGATGAAACTTCAAAGTATATTTGGACGCAATCTCGTTTGAATCGTATGACTCATAGGATGTATTTACATTTTTGAGTCATGCTTTATCTTATCATTGTTACCTCTCTTGATGTTTCAAAGTGCATTTTTTTCAGAGGAAACGTATGACTCAAGATATTTGTATATTGTTATGTCATGGTTTATCATGTCAGCATTGCCTCTGCTGATGTTTTAAATTGCATTTTGGAAGTTTTTCTCATTTGAAGCATATGATTCAAGATGGTTTTGTAGTTTTGTGTCGTGCTTTATCTTAACTGTGTTACATCTGTTGATGTTTCAAAGTTCATTTTGGAAGTTTCTCGTTTGATAGGTATGACTCACGATGTTTTTGTAGTGTAGTGTAAGGGTTTGTCTTGTCACTGTTACCTCAGTTTATATTTCAAAGTTCATTTTGGAATTTTTCGTTTGAAACGTATCACTGAAGATGTTTTTCTAGTGTTGTTTCGGGGTTTGTCTTGTCATTGTTACCTCAATTGATGTTTCAAAGTGCATCTTGGAATTTTTTCTTTTGATACGTATGACTCAGAACTTTTATAATGTTGTGTCGTGGTTTATCTTGTCAGTGTTACCGCTATGGAGGTTTAAAAGTTTATTTTTGAAGTTTCTTGTATGAAACGTACGACTCAAGATATTTTTATATTGTTGTAGCTTATCTTGCCTCTGTCACCTTAATTGATGTCTTCAAAGTGCAATTTGGAAGTTTTTTTCCCTTTGAAACACATGACTTGGTTTATTTTAGTAGTGTTATGTCGTGGTTTATCTTCTCAGTGTTACCTCTGTTAATAGTTCAAACGAGAATAAAAGCAATTTTGTTGTCAAAGATAACAAATTTCTTTCAGAAGTAACAATTTCCTGTTAATGCTACCAAGTTTTCTTTTATAAGTAGCAAGTTTTTCTTAACACTAACAAATTATTTTTCGAAGTAACCAATTTTTCTTTAATACTAAAAAATATTTACTTATTATTATCAAATTTATCATGGAGGTAACAGTATTTTGCTTAATAGTAACAAATTTTTTCTAATAACAGCAAGTTTTCCGTCAAAGATAACAAATTTCTCTTAGAAGTAACAATTTTCTGACTATGCTAACAAGATTTCTGTTAGAAGAAGTAAGTTTCTCTTAACACTAAAAAATTTTTCTCTTCGAAGTAACAACTTTTTTCCTTAATAGTAATAAATTTATTGTAATAGTATTAAGTTTTCCGTCGAAGATAACAAATTTCTCTTAGAAGTAGCAATTTTTCGTTATTGATACCAAGTTTTCTGTTAGAAGTAGCAACTTTTTTTTAACACTAACAAATTTTCTCTTCGAAGTAACAACTTTTTTCCTTATAACAAAAAAACTTTTACTTAATACGATCAAATTTTTCTTGGAGGTAAAAATTGTTTCTCAATAGTAACAAACTTTTTCTAATAGCAGCAAGTTTTCCGTCAAAGATAACAAATTTCTCTTAGAAGTAACAATTTTCTAACTATACTAACAAGTTTTCTGTCAGAAGAAGTAACTTTTTCTTAACACTAACAAAATTTTCTTTTCTATGTAACAACATGTTTTCCTTAATAGGAAAAAAGTTTTTCTACCAGAAACAAGTTTTCCATCAAAGATGGCAAATTTCTCTTAGAAGTAAGAATTTTCTGTTAATGCTACCAAGATTTCTGTTAGAAGTAGCAAATTTTTCTTAACACCAACAAATTATCTCTTCAAAGTAAAAACTTTTTTCCTTAATGCTAAAAATTTTTACTTAATACGGTCAGACTCCTCATGGAGGTAACACCTTTTTCTTAGTAGTAACAAAGTTTTTCTAATAGCAACAAGTTTTCCGTAAAGGATTACAAGTTTATCTTAGAAGTAACACCTTTCTGTTAATGCTACCAAGTTTTCTGTTAGCATTAGCAGCTTTTCTTAACACTAACAAATTTTCTGTTTGAAGTAACAACTTTTTTCTTTAATATTAATAAATTTTTACTTAATAGGATCAAATTTCTCAAGGAAGTAACAGCTTTTTCTTAATAGTAACCAATTTTTTTCTAATAGAGTGTAGTTTTCCATCAAAGATAACAAATTTCTCTTAGAAGTAAAAATTTCCTCTCAATGCTGCCAAGTTTTCTGTTAGAAATAGCAAGTTTCTCGTAACACAAAAAAAAAATTTTCTCTTTGAAGTAACAACTTTTTTTTAATATTAACAAACTTTTACTGAATATTATCAAATTTCTAATGGAGGTAACAGGTTTTATCTTAATGGTAACAAATGTTTCTAATAGCAGCAAGTTTTACGGCAAAAATAAGAATTTTCTCTTAGAAGTAACAATTTTCTGATTATGCTAACAAGATTTATTTTAACACTAACAAATGTTCACTTCGAAGTAAGAACTTTTTCTTTATTACTAAAAAATTTTTACTTAGTATTATCAAATTTCTCATGGTAACATGTTTTTTTTCCTTAGTGGTAAAAATTTTTTCTAATAGCAACAAGTTTTCCGTCAAAGATAACAAATTTCTCTTAGAAGTAGCAATTTTCTGTTATTGCTACCAAGTTTTCTGTTAGAAGAAGAAACTTTTTCTTAACACTAACAAATTTTCTCTTCGAAGTAACAATTTTTTTTCTTAATACTAACAAATTTTTACTTAAAACTAACAAATTTTTACTTAAAATGATCAAATTTCTCATTGAGGTAATAGGTTTTTCTTAATAGTAAAAAATTGTCTGATTGCAGCAAGTTCTCCGTCAAATATAAAAAATTTCTCTTATAAGTAACAATTTTCTGACTATGCTAACAAGTGTTCTGTTAGAAGAAGTAATTTTTTCTTAACAATAACAAATTTTCTCTTCGATGCAACATTTTGTCCTTAATAGAAAAAAAAATTTCTAACAGCAGCAAGTATTTCATCATAGATAGCAAATTTCTCTTAGAAGTAACATTTTGTTGTTATTGCTACTAAGTTTTCTGTTAGAAGTAGCAACTTTTTCTTAACACTAACAAATTTGCTCTTCGAATTAACAACTTTTTTCCTTAAAACTAACAAAATTTTTACTTAATAAGATCAAATTTCTCATCGAAGTAACACCTTTTCTTGTGCATCACCAGGAATGCACATACTTGATAAGATCCGGATAAACTTTGAGTCCTTTGATGGGTTCCATACTGCCCTTTAATCTGTTGACACAGTATATCCTCTGATAAATGATATTCTGTAATAGGCGGGTGAGCTTCTTCCTCTTGACCTGAAGGGGCTGGAATTGTTCCCATTGATCTGGACTGAATCGGTGAAGCATTGGCACTTGTAAAACTAAAAAAATTGAATCGTTAGTAAAAAATGCACCAAGCAATTTATTTGCCTATGTCAGTTCGGCCATATGTTTTCCCAGATTACAGGGAATGAGGTGAGGTATAATTCATAAAATTGAAACACGATATGAAATGAAAAGCAGAAAAGATGATACAAAAATTATTCATTGCTGAGATCGGGTCAAGAGGTAAAATGGGTAAAAAGGGCAATTAAACAAAATTTCAATGTGTGATTGAACCCTGGAAATATATCATATTCTGTATTTTTGTGTTTTGTTTAGACTGAAATGTAATTCTGAATGTTTATTTCCTGCCCTACTCTAGTTCAGATACCCAGCCCTCTTGACTTACGCATCTTGCCTAAGGTTCAGTTCAGAGAACGATGAGTTCAAGCGCATCCTGGTTGACCAATTGCTTGCCAGGCTTACGGCTTATTATACCGGGATGTGAGCTAACGCGAGAAATTCGTTGTCTTTATCTTTCCACCTAGTAGGTGGTCTAACGGGGGGAATTAATGTCTCGATTCTATTGTTAAAGAATCTCACAACGAAGCACAGCCATAACATCAAGGGCCGTCCCGTCATTAGGTTACTACTCATTACCTGTACATTAGATCATAAGGATCAGATTTCTTAGGGAGCAATTTGGAGACACAAAGGACTAATGTTCTGAGAAATACTAACAGGAAGAGATACAAATAAGAAAGTAATGGATTTATTTTTACTCATATGATAGTAAGAAGGCTGTATACGTGAACGTAATATAAGGCCACTTCATGTGGGCCGCTTCAAATATAAGGGCACTTCGTGCACTGGTACAGGTAATATGATATATAGCACACGAATGATATTACATAAAATCCGAACTAGTCTCACAAAAGACTTGGAAATATTGCATAAAGTCAGATACTAAATTTTTCATATGCTCAACAGACTGCCTAAAAGAATTGAATTCCTGATAATTCACTGCTGGGAATCGACTGACTCATATCCTGAAAATTGACTATCTAATAATTCACTGCTGAAAATAGACTGACTGCTTAGCTGCAAAATCCTAACTACTATACTTTTTGAATTTTGCCCAGGGTTACATTAGGGCGTCACTTGACATGTAAGGCCTGTATTTCTATTGGACCAGATTGTTTTCGGATACCACATTGCATTTTTCCCTTTGGGGTATTGCGCTACCTTTAGCGTGGGTTTTTCGGCTTCACGATATTTACGCATTATATATATTTTAAAAAATTTCTCACACGGTAATACAAAGAGATAATTCGTCTCTATCCATGCAGGATGGAGTCGAAGTAAAATACAACCCAGAACGTCATGCAGCAAACGAAGGAGGTGACCGTAACAGCGAATAGTACGCTGGGCCAGCGGTGCAAGTAAGGAGCATGAGAAGCACGTAGCAGGAGGTTATGGTTACTAACAAAGTCAGTCAAGTGAAGACCTTCGATTCTGATTTGGCATGCAAATCATGACATAGTCGATATTGGAGTTGAAAAACTAATAAGAAGTCCAGTAAATCCACGAAATTCTGGGACAAAATTGCAATATAAAAGGTTTTATATTTTTTTTTGGACCCATAATTTTTTTCACTTAGATTTT
Organism: Artemia sp. Qi Xiang Cuo; assembly: GCF_049724085.1. Classification (NCBI taxonomy): domain Eukaryota; kingdom Metazoa; phylum Arthropoda; class Branchiopoda; order Anostraca; family Artemiidae; genus Artemia; species Artemia sp. Qi Xiang Cuo. Next base: position 29,131,839 of record NC_142802.1, on the reverse strand, counting down.
TTTTTACTTAAAATTATTTGGGACTTAGAATCAAAATGTTTTGTGCTCTGTCTTATAGAAAGCTCGATGAAAATATGTTTTTTTTTATTAAATTTGTCGTTTAAAATGTTTTGTACTCTGTTTTGCACAAAGTTCACTAAAGTTACGTTTCTTCCAATAAAATGTATGGTTCAAAAATTGTTGTACTGTTTTGCACAAAGTTCAAAGTTATGAAAATAGGTTTCATTGAATCAAATGAGTGGTTCAAAATGTTTTGTACTCTGTTTTTCAGAAAGTTTGATGAATGTATGTTTCTTTGAATCAAATGTCTGGTTCAAAATGTTTTGTGCTCTGTTTTACAAAAGGCTCGATGTAAATTCATAAAGCTCAATAAAGATACGTTTCTTTGAGTCAAATATATGCTTCGAAATGTTTTGTACTCTCTTTCGCACAAAGCTCGATGAAGATACGTTTCTTTAAGTCAAATACAGTGGTTCAAAATGTTTTAATAGTCAACCAGACACACAGGCACAGTGAGAGAGAGAGAGAGAGAAAAAGAGAGAGAGCGATAGAGAGAAAAAACATACTTAAACAGAGTCAGACAAAAAAACCACACAAAGACAGACACAGAGAAAAGCAAAAACCCTCGCACACAGGCACAGAGAGAGAGAGAGAGAGAGAGAGAGAGAGAGAGAGAGAGAGAGAGAGAGAGAGAGAGAGAGAGAGAGAGAGAGAGAGAGAGAGAGAGAGAGAGAGAGAGAGAGAGAGAGAGAGAGAGAGAGAAAGAAATAGAAAGAAAGAGAAGAGAGAGAAAGAGAGAGACAGAGACAAAAACATTTACTGTGTGTTAGTTTGTTTTTAATCAGCAGAGTGAAAGCCAATTTAAAATGAATAATATGAAAAAAAAATCAAGTGAATTCTTGCTACTTTAGACTTTTTTCAAAGTCAGAAGCACATCAGCGTAAATTAAAGCTTAAGTGTTAAAATCTTGTCCACTATAGTTATAGATAGCAGCATAACTGGTTAGGTTAGGTTACATTACTACTTTTAAGTTAGGTTTGTTTAGGTTAGTGTAGCAGGCCACGTGTGTTTGTTTGTGTTTTGTCTGTATATTTCTCTCTCTCTCTGTCTCTCTCTCTCTCTCTCTATTTCTCTCTCTCTCTCACTCTCTCTGTCTCTCTCTCTGTCTGTCTGTCTGTCTGTCTCTCTCTATCTCTGTCTATCTCTCTCTCTCTCTCTCTCTCTCTCTCTCTCAGATAGATCTCTATCTCTCTCTCTCTCTCTCTCTCTCTCTCTTTCTCTCTCTCTCTCTCTCTCTCTCTCTCTCTCTCTCTCTCCCTCTCTCTCTGTATGTCTGAGCCAGTCTGTCTGAGCGGATATTTGCTTGTCTCTCTCACTCTGCATGTGTGTCAGGGAGGTTATTTGCAAACGGATCTTCATTCAGCTTTACGGACCTTCATCAAGCTCTGTGCAAAATAGAGTACAAAACATTTTGGACCCCACATTTAATTCAAAGAAACGTATCTTCATCGAGCTTTTATGCAAACCAGAAGACAAAACATATTGAAAAAAGTCCAAATAGTTTTAAGTCCAAAACATTCTATGCCCGAAAAAATATGAGTCCAAAAATCCTAAGTCCAAAAAAATTTCAGTCCAGAAAATTCTGCGTCCAAAAAATTTTCAAATATTCTAATTTCAAAATTTTTAATTAAAAAAAAAATCCAAAAACTCTAATTAAAAAAAATCCAAAATGCTAAGTCAAAAAAGGGGGCAAGAAGTTGGAGGAGGGGTATTAGAGGTCCCTTTTGGGTGTGACATGGATGATCATAAGTTCCCTCTAATACTAAAATGCCATAGCAATTGATTAATTTAGGAGCATAAGTTAACCGGTTTACTATACCCAAGCACGAGATAAGACCAGATTTGATTTTATCCAAATCCCAAAAAAAAATTTCACATAAATAAATCGTCAAAACACGTATTTCAACTTTCTTTGTTAATCATGTTCAGAAAGGTATATGAAAATGAGAGGCCGGCTGGATTAAGCTAATTATCCCATGAAGTAGGTAATTAAGTAGGTCAATGAACCAAATTTTGTTCGTTGACCCTGTTACACGGATAGTAACAGGTTTTGTTAATTATGTACGTCTCGAAGTACTGCATAGCACACTAAAGCCTTATAGGCTGTTAGCTTTGAACTATTGACCCTATCTTTAGAGCCTAAGGAGTCTTAGCTCTGGATTATTATATAGTACACTACTTTCATTTGCTGGAAAATTGAAGGTTCTGGTTCACTTTTAAAAAGTCAAAAGAGATCGAAGGACAATTAGCCCCCCGGGTCTATTTCCCTAAACCCATCCAATAAAAAATTGATATAGCCATTTTGTTAAAAATAGCTCAGAAATTAGATAACAAAAACTCCGAGGTTGACACCAACCCCCAGAACCAGGGGACAAGTGTTTTAAGTTATGCCCCGGGACATATAAGGTTTTTTTTTATATAAGGGGAGGCTGTATAAACGTCAGAAGAAGCTCATTTCATTGGAAATTGAAAGTTTTAGTCACGTTTTATGATTCAAAAGGGATTGGAGGGCATTTGCTCCCCCCCCTCCCAACATACATCCCAAATGTAACCGAGAAAAATTTTGAGATTGCCACTTTGTTTGAACTGGGTGAAACGATCATATAAAAAAAAACTTTGGTGGTCAAAATACACCCCCCAACCCGAGCCCAGGGGAGGACTGTAACTTATGCTACAGGGGCATATAAGGTTTTTATGGAAGAAGTTGTTGTATAAACTTTGGAGGGGACTCAAATTACACACCCTTAGCATTAAATTTAACCGCCAAATATAATTTCATTTGCAGCGCAAATGGGAGGATAGATCTATATAGCCTACTGCTTGTGAATTATATAGCCTACTGCTTGTAAGCTATTTTAGTTTTTTTGTAATTAACTTTTTTCTGTTACTAAGTATTAGACAATAGAAAACTAAAGGTCATAAAGGCAATGAGGTTTTGATGTTTTATCAGTTGTGCACTAAGATTAGTGAAAACAGGGCCATCAGGGCAAGGTAATGCATAGCCAGCCCCGCCCACCCCTTATCATTAAACCAGACGCCTAATATCCTCCCATTTGCAGCGCAATATATACTGCTTGTGAATGGTTATCTCTTGTGTAAATTTATTTTATTTTTTAAATTAGTTTTGTCTGCTACTAATTTTTAGACAATAGAAGATTAAAGGTCATAAAGACAATAATGTTTTGCTGTTTTATAGTTTTTAAGTTGTGCACAAAGATTACTGAAAACAGGGCCTCCCCGAGAAGGTTATGGTAACCCTATCATATCCTCTTTTCCCCAATTGCAAGCAATCTAAATTCTGAGGGGACCATTACTAGTACTGTGTTAATGTCTTTAACGACACACATAGGGCATTACTTTAACGACACACATAGGACATCCTTACAAGCACAAATTTACCCTACCATAACAAGCACACAGGTACCCTATTATTAAAAGCACAAACATATCTCACCATACAAGAGGCGCACCATACAGTTGCACCCCTAACCCGCTATTCCTGCGACACAAATAACCCATCATTACAAGCGCTTACATAGCAATCATTCATACGACACACATATCCTATCATTCAAGCGCTTATATCTGGTCTTATCATACTTCCGTGACGATAAGAAATTTCCTTTATTTTTCAGTGAGAGGTGGCTTTTGATACGAGTGGCCAGGCACAGAGCACCTATCATGTGATCATTGATAGAAAAGTTTGATGGTATGCTAGTTAGTATCTCTGTTCCCCATAGACACTTGATTAGCTTACAATGTTTCAAGTTGGAAAAAAATATTCAAATATTTTGGAAATAAGTGGTTTTACACTATTGCAACTTGAAGGAGTTGACAGTGATGTTATGAAGACAAGAGCTCCCAATATAGCAGTTGAAATTGGAAAGGATTGCCGACTAACATTTGAGTAAGATGAGAAGTTTGGTAGATATCTTATATTATGGAGTAAATTTATGTCAGAAGAACAATTATGTTTCTCTGCAAAAGTGAATATAACGCAAATATCGAGACTACAATATGGATTGAATGCTATCATGAAACACATTGAGAAAAAACGATTGACCCATCTAATGAGAAAAGAGTGAAAATATAATTTTTTATTACATTTCTGAAAATAAAAATGTTTTATAATGGCTTGTTTTGGTTAGACATTTTAGTTGATCGTTTACACCTCTCTCTAGGGGTGACCAGTAGGCGTTGAGAGTGTGCACAAAGTAGAAACTAGCAATTGTTAGTTTAGTCTATAATTGGTAGTGGGAGTTTCAAGAATGAATTTGATGGATTTGAGAAGCAGAAATTCTCACGGAATTCTAACATTAGAAAAGTGTTTGAATAAAAATATGTTCAATTTCAGATGTTAAGCGTACGAAAGAAAATACTATCTGAAAAAATGATTGAAATTATCATGAATATAATTCTCCATCTTTGAACTATTGTATGAGGCGTTTACGTTGTGGACCAAATGAATTTACTCAGTTTATTGATACATTAATTGAAACAAACAAAATGACATTGGGGTTTCGCTTTTAACCACTAACTACAAATTTGTTTAAGACTGCCATTTTCTAAGACAACAAGAAATAAGTAGAATAAGTTTTCTTTCGTCACTCGAGTACTCCTCCTTCTAGAAGACACTCCTTTTATTGATCATGAGTCAGTTTCTTTCTTGCAGTGAGATAAACCGCATTAAAAAATAATCTACACATGTTCACTATGCTTATATACGTTGGGCAGCGTCATGTGAGAACTGCACTGCAGTTGACGACTATAATGAAAAGTGTAGATTATGCAATCCATGTAAATTGTATACAGGATATGCTGTACAATTTAAGGATTGTAATTCCTGTCTTTAACAGACTAGTGACTATCACACTAAAGAATATCTATGCTCCAATTTTCATTTTGATAAGTGTGATCAGTGGGAAAATACTTACCCTGGTATGGTTGGAAAAAAACCATAAACGTAATTTCAGCTTTTATCTAAGGGATTTGTATCGTGTTGGATTTAAATTGTTTGATGAAGAAGAATTTGGAGCACGTTTCAATTGTAAAAACATCAAGAGAGTGTGGATTCTACGACATCGTTGTGAGGACAATGGTAATTATAATTATAAACCTACTGATTTTTATTTGGCTGTTCCAAAAAGTGGTTCTTCATATGCTAGTATCGTGTGCTACATTACTTCAAATAGTCAGATAGAAACACATGAATTTTAAAATATAAATCATAACAGTATCATTGACTTCACAAAGAGATTTAATAAAAATGAAGATAAATTATTTTGTTGAAAATGTAACCCTGACTTTGCATACCAGGATCAGTACAGGTTGAATCCCAATGATCTGCCAGGCACTAATCGTTACCGAAGACGACGACCTAAATTACGAAGCAGAAGAAGAAATCTAATCGATGAAGACAAAAGACTTTTTCATAGTACATATATATATATATTTGTTAATAAACAAATTTACATATATTATTAAAACATTTTATTCTTAGGGCACTGAAATCAATATTATATAGGTCTAAGAAGATATTTTCTTCTATGAAGTTCATTCAATCAAGGATCGGCTACATAAATGTTGAGAAACTCACTGTACGTCTAGCCAGGTCATCGAAAAATAAAACATAGTAATGCAAAACACCACAGCTTTTGGTTGATATATCTTATACTCGCTTCCGATTTTGAATAACTGTTTTCCCAAGTCTTTCAAGGAAGTTTTGATGGGAGGTGTGGAGAAAACGCATGCTGGACCAAGAGGATCGAAAAATTCTATATTCTTCGCTGTTTGAAAGATGAATAGCCAAAGCCCCGTCTGCACAGTCGATGGACTACTATCAATAATAACAATGGTATTGTTAGCACTATGAATACGTTAAAAGAAATCCGAGGGTATCCAATTGGATTTATATTTGGACATGTATTGATCCAAGTTAAACACATCGATTATTTGATTAGTGTTCATGGTGCCAAGTCTAATAGAACACTACCTCCGGGGGTAATTTCCCAATAGGTTTCAAATTGATTGAGTAGGATTAATGTTACACTCTCTGTCAGTGGTTTGACAAAGTTACACTCTAAACGTACAGTGCCAGTTCGGACTATACTCATATTTTGAGTACCAGACATATCCAAAATAGTGATACCGTGACTTTTTGCGAACATTGTATTGGTTATACCATTTCCATACAGTTGAGAATCTCGATCCAGGGAATGTAATTTCAATTCATATATGGTCCTATAGGATTTATCAAAGGATAAATTGTGGAGAGGAATTCCATTTAGCCTACTTTACATACAAGAAAGGAAAGTCCAAACAGTTCAAACTCATGTGGAGAACATGTCCATGGTCCAATGACACTGACACTTTTTATAAAAGCCAAATCAGGCTTTGAAGGAATTTCACCATTGATAAGTTAAGAGTTGGTGTAGGTACTTAAACCAGTGGCAATATGGCATTTATTGGTGATTGTATGAGGAACGAGCAGTTTGATATTATTTACAGAGGCTCTTAATTTTTCAACTGCCAAAGCAAAAGGAATAATAACCTGTCGTTTTCGTACATGAAGCATTGCCGCGGTGATATTGACATTTGTATCGGGTGGTGCATCAAGTGTTTTTCTTAAAATGAAATTGGACAGAGAGTAACTTTATGTCAATTTTAATATTGGGTGGCACCCATTGAGATATATTGAATATTTTATGATTTAGTCTACCAACAAAATGATACTCCTTGCTCACTGCCCAAGTGAGCTCACCATCAGTATAAAAAATTTGATTTATAGTCATAGCCCATTGTTCGACCTCTCAAATTCTTATATGACTTTTGAGTCATCAACATAAATTGTACGTAGCTTGCATAGTTTGATAGACTATTGCTATTGCTCACCAATGTTCCATTTATGTAGACACATATTTCTTTAAACAAATTGTGTAGCATGCCATTTTCAGAGGATAATCCATCGGTAGCGGTGGGAGCTAGATTGTCAGACTTTTTCCTCACCACAACTTTTAAATCAATAAATGTGGATAATAAATCTATGAAGTAGTCTTAATTCGAATAAATTTGAAAATGTTTGCTTTCAGAGAATGGTTGCTGTTGGTAGAATTGTTCATAGTATCCATGTTGCACTGACATATATACTTTGTGCATTGAGGAAAGATTTAGAGATGTGGTGACAGAGGGATGAGATTCCTTGTGAGTAGATATGTCATTTCAGTCTAGGAATCGAAATCCTTTTTCGATCTAACAATTTTTCTTCTTGGTTTCTTTTTCTTCATCTCTGACAAAAGTAATTTCTTTCGTTACTGACCTTAGTAGAGACTGATGAGTGATGAGGCGTTTCTCAACCTTTTTAAATTCTTTCCACTTTGACGTGATTTCTATAGCTCACCAAGGGATTGCGCGCTAAACCTGATATTTTGTGAAACACTTTCTTTAAAATCTTTGCCAGTCCCCAATCGTGTAGCGTAGAGGATGCAAAATCCGCAGCAACAGGAGCAATATATTTTTTAGCCAGAGGTAGTGCAGAGCGAAACAGCTTAGTAAACCAACTGCCAAGACCACAACCCCGACATTGATTAAAGACCTTTGTAATAGTCCATATCATGACCCAATTGTCGTGGTTGGAAAGTAATAACATAGCAATCAACATCAGGACAAACAAATATATTTTTTCTATTAGCCATCTCGTTGTTATGTAATAGATCGAAAACGACATGTAAAAACTGCCAAACCTTTTGTTATTGTAACAGAGTATTACGTAATTCACTTCTTAATGTTAACTGACAGAGTTTCAAATCTGAAGTGTTTACAGGAATATACTGAATATGCTTTATATTATAGTGATGAAAATGTTTATGGGTGGTTTTTCGTTCAAGAACACGTAGGAGGGGAAATTTGAATTACCAACTCTCGAAGTTTAAACAAAGGATGTATAAATAAATATACATGAGTCCGAGGTGAAAACGGGTGGATAGTCTGCAAAAATAACACGATTCATCTCACTAACAGTTCCAGCATTTTCACCATTGATTAAATTCTGTTTAAAGCCAAGAATATCTGTCAGATTACCGTTGAGATGAATCAGTTCATTTTCTACGGATGAGCTAATGTAAATTTTGCCATGTTCCATTGAATAATTAAATTAGACTGCATCTTTCTTACGAGCAGTGACTTTTCTATTGATTGTACGACACAAATCAGTCACACTACCAAATTATTTGTATTTCAGTGTAACATGGGGACATTGACTAGATTTAATTGCTTCTACGAAGTTCATTCTCGACGAAACGTGACCAATCGAATGGTATAACTTTTATCTCATGCATACGACCGTTTCTCAGGATATAATTTGTGTTTTTTAGAATACTATCGAGAAGAGCAACTTAATACTTTCCATCGTCAAATTTGATGGTGGGAGAAAGTTTTGTCCAACACTTGTTTTATTCAAAACATTTTAGAGGCGTCGGAGACATTGGACACAAACGTCACACAAAAATCATTGGGTATTCTGTACGTCCTCGGTTGGTGTCCACGAATCAAAATCAGAGTTGTATCCTAGCCAACGAACAAGCAACTGTCTCTTGCCCCTGTGAGTACGAGTCCTTAATATCTTTTCAATCTAATACATTCCAGTGTTTTTAACTTTTTGTAATTCCTAGTCATAAAAACGCATGGAATCTCATCATCTTTCTTGTCACGTAGACGTTATGTGTGTAGTGTCTAAGATTCTTGAGATTTTAATAAGTTCAGTGAATCATAAGTAGTTACCCTCATCAGAAACATTAGTAGCTCTATTCATTCAAACAGTATCACTAACATTGTATTTCTTTTTTTCTTCATTTCCTTCCCACTATTCTCATTGGAAAACTGTTTAAGAAAAGTATGAACTGTATTGTCACTGCCTCGAAAAACTTCCATAGGGGTAGAGTTGGACAGGGATTGTTGAGTACGTTGATTATAAAGCAACATGATTTTTTCCAAATCATGAATAAAAGCAGCAGTATTTTTCACTGTGCAATATCTTGAAATTAAAAGTCAATATAGTTCTCATCAATCGTTTAGCCAATCCTGCTGTTATAGGACTATGACTATGATAGAGCATTGTATTATATTTCAATAGAACCTTCTTTACATGAAGATTAACAAATTCACTACCCCGATTCGTTTGAATCTTCTTATAGCAATCATGTTCAAGGATGATTTCAAGAGCTTTAGCCACTTCATCACCTCTTTTTGACCGCAGTCGAATGGCATACGCATAGCGACTAAAACACTAATTGCAAGTAGAATATACTTGTATTGCTCATTTTGACGTCTTTGACTCTCACCTAGAGTCAAAAGATCTGCTTGTAATATTACATAGGAAAAGGGCTTTAGTTTTTCGAAAGTGACTACCACGAACTCTATGATTACGATGCAGGGTGTAACTTGATTCATTCTGTAAATACTCTGGGTGAACTTAAACTTTCTGCTTCAACAATACTCTCATATACAAGTTTATAAGCTTCAACCATTTTGAACATAAACACGTAGTGAAGTGTCCACTGCCCATTTGCATACTAACTGCTGATGGTGAGGGACGTGCAGTGATATTAAAACGCCTTTGCTTGAGTACCTCCACTCTCGTCAAATTGCCACTTGGCCTGCTGGTATTTTTTGAAAATGATTTAAAAATATCTTTTGATGTTCGACTAAATTCCTTTAATCGATTTAATTTTTTTTTTTGCCAATAAGACTTTTGGGTAGTTTGACGAGAGTAACAAGACTTTTTGGTAATAATACTTTTGGGTAAGTTGATTACAGATGATATCCAAACACATAAAATTCAGTAAGCTCTCTTTTTGCAACACTCCTCTGAATTGTCCTTACTTACTACTTACATAGGTCTCCTGCCTGGTGCTACTCTGTGTAGAAAGTGACATCTGCCTCCTCCGTCCACTTCGGTCCATTGCAAGGGTTTGCACTTCACTTGGTCCCATATTTGCCATCGCTAGGAACTCGGATACGCTGTCGGATCATCGCTTCTTTGGTCGGCAGCGAGGTCACTTCGAACCGGCTTTGACAGGGTCAAAGTCAAAGATTATAATAGGTCCAATTATTAGCCATTTCCGCCATTTCTTTGCTTGTTTTTGGGTTCTTTTCTTTCAAATATATTTTCAATTCTCTGTGCGTATTTTCTAAAAATTTTCCATTACTTTTTTATCTATCACTTCCGTCAATTTTTCCTTTATCTCCTCTGGGTCTTCTAAACTTCTACAGTTTTCTAACTCTGGCCATTTTAAAAACATATCTTCTAATTTGTACCCGAATTCTTTGTAAGCTTCGTTGTCTCGTTTTCTTTTGCTTTTATACCTTCTTTGAAAGTGCTCGGGGGTGAGTTGAAACGTTTCAAAAATGGCTTGTTTTACCCATTCCAAATCTTTTGAGTAGTGCATTGGTAATGCCTTATATGCAATTTGTGCATTGTAGTTAAGGAGGGGCTGTATTTTTGTCACCCAATTTTCTCTCGGCCATCCATTTAATTCCAAGTTTTTTTTCAAAGTTGTAGAGGTACAAATGTACATCTTCATTCAGTTTCATTGGTTGAAAGTTTACTGCATGCATTAAATTTACTTTGGACGATCCTTGAGGCTCTTGGGAATTTTTCCCTGCAATTATTTGCATTAGTTCTCTTCAATCCTCTCTATCTGCCCCTTCCTTTCGTTCTCTGGCTATTCTATCAGCCTCTTCCTTTCTTTCTTTGGCTACTCTATCTCTTTCTCTTTCCTCTCCACTTCCTCTTCCTTTCGTTTTCTAGCTATTCTATCAGCCTCTTCTTTTTGTTCTCTAGCTATCCTAATATTCTCTTCTCTCAACTCTCTAGCTATCCTCTCTTTCTCTCTTTCTTGTCTATCTCTCTCTCTTTCTTTTCTATCTTTCTCCTCTTTTCGTTCTCTGGCTATTCTATCCCTCTCTCTCTTTCTTTTCTATCTTCTTCCATTAACTTTATTATATGCTGTGTCATATCTACATGACTACTTTTTCGCAAGCCTCTGCTGGAAATTGTGCTTCTACTACTCCTGCTACTCGGCCTACTCTGATTCTCTCCGTGTTTATATCCCCTTAATTTATTTTCTGAGTCTGTTGGTCCTATAACTATATTTTTTCTTTCTGGGAATAATTCCTTCTGAATCTGCAGTAAATTCTTTCCTCCTTCCACGTACGTACCGAAGATCACCCTATTACTGATTTTGTTTTGAAGATTCCCCCTTCACACGTGTCAGGAATGTCTATTTCACCCCCTGAGTGAAATATGGTTCTATCTGGTGGTGTTTTTTAGGATATTTCTAGCGGGAGTCCCATACAATTCTGGATCTGAATACGATTTTTGGTTTACCGCGGTAGTTTTTTTCGAATTCGTATCCAATTCTTTTAACTCTTGTCCCTTTTCTGACCTTGTGTGAATCTTCCGTTTTTCCGCCATTACTTCAATGTTTACTTAACTTCAAGAATACTTCTTCCGTCTAAAGGAAAATTCTTTTACCAATCTCTCTTCTTATCCAATTCTTTTAACTCTTGTCCCTTTTCTGACCTTGTGTGAATCTTCCGTTTTCCGCCATTACTTCAAGGTTTACTTAACTTCAAGAATACTTTTTCCGTCTAAATGAAAATTCTTTTACCAATCTCTCTTCTTATCTTTTCATGAAAAATTGTTGCGTTTTAATTTTCCAATTTTATGTGTCGGGGCAGCCTCCTATGTCTCACAAGTAAATTAGTCGCGTGATATATTGTTTCCTAATTTTTATTTCTTATTATTATCTAACAAGACACAGCCCAGATAATTTTTTTGTTTTTTTTCCTCGCGATTTTTTTATTTGTAGCCACAAAAGGCTGTTATGTAGGCTAACTCAACTTGTCTCTTCGAAAACTCGGAATTCTTTTACTATCAGTGCCGCTGATAGCTCCTTTTTCGCTGCCACAAGCATTATACTGGTATGCCACGACTGGCACCAGTATTTGTGTGGTAAGGTAGGGTGTCACCACTTATTGGAGCAAAAATGGTGCTACACTACTTACTGGAGTGGAAAGCCCCTGGCGGTGCCAAATATTATAATGAGATGCCCGCGCTTACCTCATTGGTTCTGTAGATTTAGGGTATGTCAGCACCCAATTTACAATATACCCTGCCTAAGGTATGATAACATGATCAAACAGTCAAATGGCCAAACTCTAAGGCCAAGGGTGCATCCACTTCGGGTCACCACTAAAATCTCTAGCTATCTCCTTGGAAGGTAACGAACCCCCTGTCGATAAAATAATGACAGCATCTCGTAATTCTTTTCCTACCCTTTCTGGCTTCCTGGACAAAATAGTATACACAGTTGTAGAAAATAGCTTACTTGTAATCTTCCAAAAGGTTACACAAATATAACAAAAAAAAAGAATAGACTTCCCCAAAAGGGGTCTCAATGTAGACTAACTCAGAAATAATATTCGGTCTGTACAACAAATTCTGCCTAGGTGTAGTCCTTCGCTTGGCCCTAGCCAATCCTCTCAATCAGCATTCAAAATCCATTCTACTTTTTCTTAATTTTATGTTTCAATGGCTCAGACCCGGAAGAGTAAAATAGAATTTACTTCAAAGCATACTTATTTCAAAACAATTAAGCCTAGCAACCAGAGTTCAACTTAGGATTAAAAATTATCTTATAGACAAATGTAATTACAGAAAATAAAATGGGTCATTTATC